>NC_059102.1:174746122-175046122 GCF_020740685.1 Jaculus jaculus | reverse complement strand
TGCGGGGGGGCAGGGCGCGCGGGGTGGGGATCGCGGGGGTCGCGCGGGGGTCGCGGGGCGTGGAGTGGCCGGGGCATGCTGAAATAAAGGACATAGTCCCATTTTCAATAGCAACAAAAAAGCAAAACACCTTGGAATAACATTAACCAAGGAAGTAAAGATCTATACAACGAAAATATAAAAACTCTGAAAAAATAAATTGAGGAGGATGTGAAAAGATGGAAAGACCTCCCATGCTCCTGGATAGGCAGAATTAACATTGTGAAGATGACAATCCTACCAAAGGCAATATATAGATTTAACGCAATTCCAATTAAAATCCCTTCAGTGTTCTTCACAAAGATAGAAAAATGACTTTAAATTTCATATGGAAAGGCAGAAGGCCTCGCATATTCAAACACATCCTCAGCAAAAGAAATAACTCTGGTGGCATCACCATACCAACAAATAACCGGATGTGATGCCCACACAAGTGCAATAGTGGTACACAGCCATGGTGAGGAACCAATTGCTCTTGATTTGGCTAACTGATCCACTCAGTGGTACTAGACCCATAGCTGGAGCTGGGAAACAAGTCAGAACCATACCCAAACACAAGCCTACTCTACAATAGCAAGCTACCATCAATCACGGGGTATAAGAGGGCCTACCCCTATCAAACTGTCTATCAAAAAAGTAAGGGTTATCTCAATTTTCCGGGTGCTAACTTACTCTCCATTGGAGAATCTGCTTTTCTTTTCCAGATAGATGCAGATCTTAAGAGAGCTGCCCTAACATACCTCAAAAGGGGCCAAACTGAAACTAAGGAGAACTGGCGAAATAAGCAAGGGTGATGTTTTCCTGTGAACTGGATACCAGCACAAAGGGGAAGGATGTCAACACAGAGAAAAATCAACTCCTACCAAATCAGAGAGCCAGAGCCTCAGAGTCCCCCAACACCTCAGCACTGAAGCAGACCAAAAATGAACCCAACATGGCTCAGGCAAATTTTGCGGAAGAGACGGTGGAAAGAATGTCAGAGTCACATGTTGGGTCATGATTTGCAGAGACATTTATCTTACCCATAACTGGGGGCTAACTCCACAATGTACTACCCATTTATATCAACAAGGAGGGCCCAATGGGAGGGGGTAGATCACAGATGAGCCTAAACAATGGTACCAAACAGCCTGTATTTACTGAAAAGAAACCTAATAAATGAAATTTTTTTAAAAAAAGAAGTAAATACTCAATTTTTATCTTCTCTTCAGTGTGACTGATCTGCTTGTATTATCTCTCATAAAATTTCTCACTTTCTCTTAGGAACAAGTGCATTCAATATAACTTTGCATCTGTATGTAACAACTATTGGTGACTAGAAAACTATAAACTGGATGGAAGCAACCATTTATCATAATTGTAAAATTATATGATGGCTCATTTACACACTCACTTTCCTTGGAAGCCATGCAAAACCAGGTCTTTGTCACAGAATTTGTCTTCCTGAGCCTATCACAGAACCAAAATGTCAAAAAAACTAGTATTTGTTTCATTTTTGTCTACATTGCAACTATTCGTGGCAGCATAATGATTTCAATGACCATCGTCTACAGCCCTGCACTGTCGGGCTCCCCCATTTCTTCTTAGCATTCCTGATGTTGCTGGATGCATGGTTTTTCCTCTGCCATCACACCAAAGATGATTGTGGACTTGCTGCATGACAGGAAGACCATCTCTTTTGAAGGATGCATGACACAGCTCTCTCTTCTACATTTCTTTGGTGGGACAGAGATGATTGTCCTCACAGTCATGGCCTACGACCATTATGCTGCCATTTGCCAGCCCTTGCACTACTCTTCCATCATGAACTGGGGGCTCTGTGGCTCGCTGATGGGGGTTGCCTGGACTGGGGGCTTTCTGCACTCCATCATTCAAACCATCTTCACTTTGCAGCTGCCCTTCTGTGGGCCCAATGTCATTGATCACTTCATGTGTGACTTGTTCCCATAGCTGGAGCTTGGCTGCACTGACACTCACATCTTTGGCCTTTTGATGGTTTCCAACAGTGGGTTGATTGGCATAAGTTTTGTTTGTTTGTTTGTTTGTTTTTGTCCTGTTGCTTATCTCCTACTGTTACTTCTTATGCTCTCTGAGAACCAAGCTCAAAGGCCTGCAGAAAGCTCTGTCTACCTGTGGGTCCCACATGGCAGTTGTGGGTTTTGTCCTTTGCTCCATACACGTTTATATGTGTACAATCTCCAATATCCTTCTCCTTTGACAAGGTGTTAGGGACACTTTACACTCTTGTAATCACCTTACTTAATCCTATCATTTGTACATTTAGGAATAAGGAAGTATAACGTTCCATGTGGAAAGTGTGGAAGAGGTTTGTGGTGGTTTATGATGAAAACTAAAGATAGTTAAATTTTATATGATAATAATATAAAGAGAAAAGTAAAAATTCTCAGAGAATAACTACTTATTTTCTGTCATGAGTTAGTTCAACTCTATGTAAATAGTTTTATTTGGGGCTGCAAAATGATCATTTCACTTTTAAATCAGGCTTATGCATTTAGTTGGAAACTCAACAGTCATTATAAATAACTGAATTCTGTATGTGTTTGCAATTTAATAAACAAAACTTGCAAATCAAAATTAATTAACTCAGGCTTCAGGGACTGCTTAGTGGTTAAGGCCTTTGCCTGCAAAGCCAAAGGACCCAGCTTTAGTAAACTGTTGAATAATTGACCATTGCATGCTGGTGAAGAAGTTGAAACCATTCTTCTCTTTTATTAATCTTTCATGTTTCTGAAGCTTTGGCCTATGATTACTATGTATTCTACACAAAAGCAGGGGTTCCATTGATTTCTGTGGGATATTTCAGTACGGGGATTCCTGTACTTCATCATACAAATTCTCTTCATTTTGATATTGTCCTTCTATGGACCCAATATCATTAATCACTACTATAGTCTAAGTGTGAGATTGCATGACACAAGTTTTCTTCCTAAGAATACATATGATAGAAGATAGGATAGATGCCCTTGATCTCTCTTATGGGTGTTCATGAAGGATTAAGATTAAAATTGTCATTGTTATTTGAATGAAGTGTATGTATTTAAAAAACAACAAAGCATGTTAATGAAGTCATGGACATGCTAGTGTGACTTTTCATCATTTTCCCATTCTTCATCATCTTTCCACAAAGGAGACACTTGAATGTTTTAATGATATGTTAATTGTGCACACTAAGTAGTTTTATCATTATATTCCCATAAATGAATTTTATATATATATATATAAAATATATTATATATATATATAGTATATAATATAGTATTTTGATTATATCCACCTCCTCGATTATTCTTTACCCTCCCCATTTTCTTCCTTTTTCCTTGTGTTCCCCCATATATGTCCTTTTCCCGGTAGCTTTTCTGTAGAGGTTTCAAATCAGAAGTCCCCATAAATCCATATGTTCTGAATATGTTTTCACCATCTGGTGGCAAATTGGACAGTGACAGCTTGTTGGAGGTGCTGTGGAAGTGGGGATAGGTGTTGTATTCAGCTCCCTCTTGCCAAAGCTCAGCTCACTCTCATGCTACTGTTGTCCATCTGCTCTGGCAGGAGGTGATGGCCAACCTCTGTTCTAGGGCCATCTTTCCTACCATCATGTAGCTTTCCCTTGAGACTATAAGCCACAGTAAAACATTTTCTCCCATCAGCTGCTGTTGGTTGGGTGTTTTGTCACAGCAAAAGAAAGCCAATGCAACATCCACATATCAGAGAAAACACCCATTTTTTGTAATGAGACTGGCTCTTTTCACTTAACAAAGTTATTTTTAGTTCCATTTTCTTTGCAAAAAAATTTAAGTTAAAATTCTTATGGCTGACTAAAATTCTCCATTTATCTATCATCTATCTATCTAAAACCTTGTATATGTATCATATTTTCTGTATTCATTTTCATTGGCTTATTGCTCTACACTGAACTGGCTTCACAATTCAGCTATTGTGAATAATTTATACAGTAATAAATTTGAATAGGCCATATCTCTATAGTAAGCTAACATTGGTATAATTTAGAAATTCTAGCAATAGTATGGCTAGACTATACAGAAGTCCTATTGTAAATTTTTAAGGAACTTCTTGTGAATTTTACAGTGGTTGGACTACTTTTTACCCCTCCACTAGTGAATAGAGTTTTATTATTCCCCACTTCCCATTCTCTAAAGACAGAACAGTAGTTTTTATTACTTACTTGATTATAGCTATCATTCTTGGAAAAAGATAGGATATCAAAAAGTTTTGCTGAGAATGGTAGCACATGCTTTTAGTTACAGCACTTGGGAGGCAGAAGATCGCCACAAGTTCAAGGCCACCCTGAGAATACAGAGTGAATTCCAGATCAGCCTGGGCTAGAGTGAGACCCTACCTCAAAAAACCAAAAAGAAAACAAAGCAGTTTTGATTAGCATTCCACTAATGGTTAAATTTTTCTTTTCATAATTTCTTTGGATTTCCTACATTGGAATTGTCTGTTCATTTCCACTGCTCAGATAATTTTTTAAAAAGTATTTTATTTATTTTTATTAGAGAGAGAAAGAGAAAGACACAGATAGATAGAGAGGCAAACAGAGAGAATGGGCACAACAGGCCACTGTAAACAAACTCCAGATCCACTGCCACCTTGAGCATCTAGCTTTATGTGGGTACTATAGACTTGAATCTGGGTCCTTTGTTTTGCAGGCAAGCACCATAAGCATTAAGCAATATCCCCAGCCCCCCATTGCTCAGTTATTGATCAGATTGATTTTTATTTTGTTTAATTTTTGTAGGTTCTTATATATTCCAGTTATGAATCCCATGCTAGATGAATACTAAAGACTTTCTCCCACTCTGTACACTGTCTCTCCACTCTTGTAATTGCCTCTTTCAAAGTACAGAACTGTGTAGTTTGATAGAGGTTCATTTGCCAGTCCTTGCTCTCATCTGAGCTATTGGAATCTTCTTAAGAAAGGAAATTTTTTATAGTTAGGTTTTGAAGTCTTTCTCCTCTTGTATCAAATTTTAGGTCCAACATTAAAGTCTCTGATCTATTAAGGAGATTTTTATACTGGACAAAAGGCAAGGGTCTGCTTTACGTGTTCTACATGTGGATATCCACTTTACTCACAACTACTTGCTGAGGAGGCAGTAGTTTTTCAAGGTCTGTTTTTAGTATTATTATCAAGGAAAAAAATACCTGCGTGTGCTCACTTCTAATTCTCCTATCTTATTCCACCAGTCTACATATCTGCTTGTGTGCCAGAGCTGTACTTTGTGATGCCCATCTCTGCAGTGCAATGCAAACAGATACAGCGGTGTCTGTAGCGCTGCGCGGCTCGCCCTTGGTTGCCTTCACTGTCCCGTGTCTTCTGTATTTCATATGAATTATGAGATTTCTTTTCTAAAAGAACGTTATTGGTGCTTTGATGGGAATTGAATACAATTTTCAGGTCAGATTGGTGATAAGGCCATACTAACAACTTTTATTTTGCTGGTTCATAAGTAAGAGAGGTGTGTCCATCTTTTCTTCTACAATTGCTTACGTGATTTGTAGTTTTCATTGTAGAGAACTTCAGCATCTTCAATTAAATTTATGTTGCATTTTATTTTATTTTTTGGAACTATTATAAATGAGATTGTTTTCCTCTTCTGGATGAGCTGCTGATTATTGTATGTTGATTTTGTTTTCTGCTATTTTACAGAAAGCATATATCAGTTCTGAAAGTTTTCTGGTGGCATTCTTGGGATCCTTTAATCCCAGACTGGATTATATCATCTACAAAAAGTTATAATTTGGGGCTGGAGAGATAGCTCAGTAGTTAAGGCGCTTGCTTGCAAAGTCTAAAGTCCTGGCTTCAATTCTCTGGTACCCGTGTAAGCCAGATTCACAAAGTGGCTCATGCATCTGGAGTTCATTTGCAGTGGCTAGAGGCCCTGACATTCCCATACTCAATCTATCACCCACTTTTTTTTTCTTCTCTCTTTCTATATCCTTCTGCTTGCAAATAAATAAATAAATGACAATTTTTCAAAAATAAAAAAGGTGATAATTTTACTCCTTCCTATTCTATTTGTATAACTTTTGCTTCTTTGTTTTGTCTTATTAGTTGGACTAAGGTTTCAAGCACCATTTTATGTTATAGTTGCAATGATGAAAACCTTGTATTGTTCCTGAACTTAGAAGCAGTGCTTTCAGTGTTCTCCTTTCAGTACAATGGCGACTATAATTATGAGCAACAGAGTATGCCAGCTGTGGCTGAAACACAGGTGAGCAGAATAACTGAGAAGATGACTCAATGTGAGCTAGTAATGTAGATTTAGGGGTTTCTAGGCCATGCATGGTACATATCTCAATCAGCACATTTACATCTGTAATACTTCCTAGGTTGTACTTTCATTTCTTTTAAAACTTTCTCGTGTGTTCATGTGTGCAAGCATTCAGATGCACACATGCCATAACATACATGTGGATGTCAGAGGACAATTTTGGGTCTGTCCGTTTCACTTGGTTTAAGGTATGGTTTCTTTCTCTGGAGTCTCACTCTGTAGTTTTGTTCTTTTCGGTGCTCTGCACAGATTTTGGGAAATTCTCCCGTGTCTGCTTTCCATCTGATGGTCACTGAGCCAAGATGATGAAAGCCCTCATGACTTCCAGGCTTTTCTGTTGGGCCTGGGGGTCAAATATGTATGTACGTATGTGTGTGTGTGTGTGTATGTATATGTGTGTGCATGTGTGCGTGTGCACCTGCGCACACATATAGCATGGCATGATTACATGTACTGCCTTAGTGACAGTTCCTGACTAGCCAGAGCACTAGGGACAGAAACACCTTACAAGTTTGCTGATGTAATGATTTATGAGCATGTTTTATGTTGAGGGAATTGGGACCTGCTCCTAGGAGACATTGTCAAGAGCTCAACAATAGCTTCATCTCTGAAGTTCCTTGCCAAATACTGTTGCATGCTGGCCATGATCTCTAGGGAACTGGTGAACAACAGTACCTGCCTGTGTGGAGAGCTTTGGCAGAGAGCACCATGAACAATTAAAGCACTGCATTAGCCTTGGATACCAAGAGACCACATTGGGAGGAGATAGTGACCGCAGTGTGCCACGAGCCCATGGGAGTGCCCTGTTTTCTACCCTGCTTCATGACCTAGAGGCAACATCTCCAGTTTTAAGGGATGTGTAAACAGGGATGACCTGAAGAGTGCATTTTGTTATCTCCTCCCATAGCTTCTGGCCCCATGAAATTACACCCTAGAGAAACACTTTATATATCACCAAATTAGTCATTTTGCAATTTTACATTATAAAATAAAGCTAAATCATTATTATTTTCCAAACAGGAGGTTTTATTGGACTTGGCCAGGCTTTTGATCATGGCTGTCTTCTAGGAAAGAAAGAATTCTAAGGCTTTATATAGTGCTTGAAGATAGTTTTGTTGTTTTCTTCTGATAAACATGAAAAGTCATAATTAACGTAGGCCTGCTGGAATAGAATCAATGTTTGTAAAAATAAATATGCCTCTCATTAACATATGAACAATATGTAAGTCAAATATGATTTTCCATATCACACATTTAATATTTAATAAATTAGGGTTAGTTTTTATTCTTATAATGAAATATTATTTTATAGAACATTAGTTTATATTAATGCTCAAGGAATTTTATTGCAAATGTTATATAGACAACTAGTATCTAAAAATTGACCTAACAACTCAAAGCCTAGGTTATGTGGATTGTTCATTTATCCATGTTCATATGGTGAATAGCAAAATAAATAAATAAATAAATAAAATACAGCATTCTCCAATCATTTTCTTTTATTGCTAAAGGTATTAAGTTAGTTCTAAGTTATCTCAGTCCTCTCTCTCTTTGGCACACAAAGTGTATTTCTTGAACAATGTGTGGAAATGCATAATATTTTAACAAAAGGCTGAATAATATCTCTTCTGTAGCTTGTGCACCGCCTTCCTAAGAGACACTGAAAAATAATTTATAATTTCACTGTACATACACAAATTTTCATGGGTAATAAAATGGATCAACTTATTTTGAAATAATCATGATAACATAAGGTAACATTTTAATACAACCCTTCAACTATATTGAACAAATGATGCAAAACATGGTAACTTAATATTGAGACAAATGAAGACATTCTAAAATTTTGCATACAGTATGATATGCTACAAAACATCCAATACTAGGTAATTCAAAATATACATACACAATCATTGTTTAAAAAGCAGGAAAACTATACATTAAAAAATAGGATATTGGTTTCTTTTATAATGAGAGCGGGGCAAGATAGTATACTAAAATTAGGCTTACTGTTTAGAATATTTTATTTCTTTGAAATTAATTTAATATATAATTATGTATTGATATTATTTTCTTTCCACTTATTAAATGTGGGTTTTTTAAATAACCTGTGAAATTTTTGATAGAAGCCAGCCATCATTATCTTTATCCTTTTGTATATAATATAATTTGATATTTTGTGTGGCCTAATTTTATGAATATTTCTCCTTACGTGAGATATACCAATATCTTATTTTGTGTTACTTTCCTTCATGAGGAAACTGATATTTATAATCAAACATAGACATATTTCAAATATACTTCAAATATGCTTTTTCTGACACTCTTTTTCTCCTTCCTATTTCTCATAGAGATTTTTCATAATGTTGGGTTATTTCATTAAATTGTATCTCAGTCCATTTTATTTAAAATTAAATTGTATTTCAGTCTATTTTCTTTAAATGTATTTCTATAATTCAAAATATACTTTATCTACATATATGTTTAAATGATTCATCTAGACAATATAATGGATTTGGTCTTAGAATCTTCAACAGTGACTGGAAGCTAGTGGATGAGTATAGCCTGTTACATGCTATAAATCACAAGTGATGATGTAGAATGAAGCATGGCTCTGAGGGATGGAACCATCTTCATTACAACATGGACAGGTTCTACAAGAACAATAGCAGATGGTAGGGAGAGAGCAGCCCATGGGACTCTCCAAGGCCTCTGACTAGACAGATTGTAAGCACTGAAGTTCTTCCTCTCTGCTCTCAGTTGTCACTCTCTTATTCAGTAAGTCACTGCATCCAACACCGGCTCAGGGACTCCATAGCACAGCTTTTAGTCTCGTTGTTTAGCTTTATATAAATCAGAATGTATGGGCAGGACTTCTGTGAAAAACAGCACACACTAGGGATGGCTCTGTTTATACAAACAATTTCTTATTCAATAATAACTAACCTTTGTTTCTTCCAGAGTGACAAACATTTTATCATGGGAATTGATAAGCTACTTTAAAAACTTATATGGATGCTTGTACATTAATAGCAGCTATTGCAATACACACATATGAAAGTAAAAATGGAGGCCTAGCTCTGTTAGATATCAGAACATAACTTAAGCCTCTGGTTTCAAATTTTCTAATAGGTTGAGTGATACACAATTTTTTAAAAAATAATTTTTGTTTATTTTTATTTATTTATTTGAAAGTGACGGACAGAGAAAGAGGGAGAAAGAGAGAGAGAGAGAGAGAGAGAGAGAGAGAGAGAGAGAGAGAGAGAGAGAGAATGGGTGCTCCAGGGCCACCAGCCACTGGAAATGAACTCAGGACACATGCGCCCCTTTGCACATCTGGCTAGTATGGGTCCTGGGGAATCGAGCCTTGAACTGGGTCCTTAGGCTTCACAGGCAAGCGCTTAATCACTAAGCCATCTCTTTAGCCATAACATGCAATTTTTTAAACAGTAAAATCAATCCAAATTAGAACCATTTATCCATGAAAACTTTTTTTTTTGGGGGGGGGGTATTTTTTGTGGTAGGGTTTCACTCTAGCCCAGGCTGACCTGGAATTCACTGTGCACTCTCAGGCTGGCCTTGAACTCTCAGCGATCCTCCTACCTCTGCCTCCTGAGTGCTGGGATTAAAGGCATGTGATACCACACCTGGCTTGAAAAGTTTTAATTTTTAATGTAATAGATGATGATAATAGAGTTTTCACCAGTAGGAAAGTATAGAATATTCATATATCCCAAGATATCAGTGGGTATCCCCTCATAGCTAAATTTTTTCTACCTTGCATAAGGTTCCTTCTGTCTCTGAATTTTTCTGATTTGGACTGTACAACTGCCTTACTTTTTTTTTTTTTAACCAACTGGAAAAAAAATATCAGTGTTTCTCACATTATCTTCCTTTTCCATTTCACATGTTATTTCACTCTTACACAACCCTGCTCCACTCACAAAAGGAATCAGGTGATCAGAGCACATGTTTTTTTTTTCTCTCATAATTTAGTTTCAATATTATGTCCTTCTAACATAACAAATTTTCAAATGCCTTATTAAATTAAATAAAAAGGAATTTTTTTATAAATTATGATTTTAGTTTTAAGGTCAATCATTTCAAAATCAGTTTCTGAGAGAAAACATTTTGACAAACAACAAATGTGTCCATCGGTGAGCATACATGTTGTTCTTGGACGAGCACTCTGCTGTCCAAACACCCCGTTTTCTTGAGGCTTACTTCTGCCTCTCCCATATCTCAACTCTTCAGTTGCCGCTCAGCCCACAGAGACTCTACTTTCCTTCCCAGAATACTGTGCTCTATTCTTTCATATTCAGGCAAATGAAAATGCCTTCAAATATGAGCACAGAAGTTGAGAAAACTAATTATTTAGGGATTTGGAAGTAAAACAGCACACTAAATGATGGTTTGCAAAATCACACTGATGGAAAATTTCCAAGCCTCAGGGTGGGTGGGACTACAGGCTCATGAAATTTCACCCACATCTTTAAATTCGTCTTATAAATCAAGTAGGAAACTTTTGAGATTTCGGTTTGTCACGTAGGGACTGGGGACATTATCTGACTTGGCAGAGAAATTCCTTCTCTTTCTCTGATATAAGAAGGTAGAGTTAGAATCCACCTGCACTGTTTGGCCAGATACAAAGTGGACCTGTTTCCAGGAGAACATATCTTTTATCGGTTGAACTTGCCCAGATATCTGGTTAGACCTTTGTCCACAGAGAACCAGAGAGTGTCATCACTAGAGTTTTCAAGGAGCACAGTGAGATTTTTCACTCATATTACTGAATTTTCCAGTAGGATTCAAAATTGTGATGTATTGCTTAAACATGTGGGTGTTTCCTATTTTGCATGCAATTGTGTGTACTTGAACTAATGGTATAATCTTTCTGGTCAATAATGGGGATTATATTAGCAAGATGAGTGATTTTAAGAAAAGGTAAAATAATAAAATAATATACCTGAAGTCCATAAGGCAACACATGATACATATACTGTCCAATAAAAAAGTGACTATTTAAAAGTAATCAAATCTGACTTTTCCTCATCTTTTTTTCTCAAAAGGAGTTTGTTTTCTAGATATCTTTTCCTTAAACACTACTCTCTCACTAGATTTCTTCCTTCTTAAAAGAACTCCTCTTCCTATAAAATTCCCCAGATCAGAGTCACCGTGCAGATTACCTGCTCAGAGCTATTTTGGCAGAGTCCTATCTTTATTTCTCTTAAGCTTTATAAAACTCTATAATAAAATCTTCCTAAACTTTTCAAATCTTTGAGGTAGAGTGGGATGGTTAAAGCTTATATTCTGTTCAGGCTAATAAAATTAAAGCTGATTTTAGATTTTAATCTTCATAGCATTTTGTTTTTCATTTGTCCCAAAACTTATTTTCACCCTATAATACTTCTTCATTCTTATTTTGAAAAATTAAGCAGTAGAGTTTTTAGAGAATGTATAAAGAAGATTGAAGTAGAATCATGGCATGCTGAACTGTTTGGAGTTATCGATGTCCAACAAGAATTTACCACATACCAACAATTTGTACAGGGAAGGCCATGAAAGGTAAGGAGAAAGACAAGTCACAGAGTGGTGTCTCCTAATTTCACTGTGCCCCCTTGCTTTTCCCTAACTACGTTTGGCACTGTGGAAAGCACTCATTGTGGAGGCCTCAGCTCCTGCCTCCGAGTGCTGGGACTATTGAAAGCGCTACAGCTCTGGACTGTGCAGAACTAGTTGTCACGGTGGTGTGCCTCCCATGACACATGGCTACTAGATGATGAAGTTGCCATTGCTAGACTGCTATAGCAGAAACACAGGGCTTCTACAAATTAAGAATAAGTTTAAAATAACTAAAGCTTACTTTTAAAGCACTATTTAACATTCATTTTGTTCCCTCTAATGTTATTTTACCTTAGGTACCCTAGTACCTTAGTCAGGAGTATTTTTCAAATAGATACATCATTGTTCATGAAACCCTATATTGTAAGTATATTTAACTGCTTGCTCTACTTCTTGGATTTACATCCTCTGGAATTCAACCCATTTGCAGCGACTAGAAGTCATGGGGTGCTCTCTCTATTTCTCTCTTTCTGTGACACTTTCCCTCTCAAATAAATTAATTAAAAAATTAAGGGCTAGAGAGATGGCTTAGCTGTTAAGGCACTTGCTTGCAAAGCCAAAAGATCTAGGATCAATTACCCAGGACCCATGTAAGCCAGATGCACAAGGTGGCCCATGCATCTGGAGTTCATTTGCAAAGGCTAGAGGCCCTGGTGAATCCATTGTCTTTCTAACCTGTTTATCTGTCTGTCTATCTATCTATCTATCTATCTATCTATCTATCTATCTATCTCCCTTCCTCCATCTATCTCTCTCTCAAATAAATAAGATAAAAATTTTTAAAAAATTCAAAAGTCATATTTATTGATTTAAACTGTTTGTATCTTGAGGAGTTACCCATGAACAGATAAGGTAATACTGTATAAATTGTTTGGAAATGTCTTAAAACTTAACAGACCAACTAAATTTCAATATATTGCTTTTTTTCCCCTTGAATATGTTATCTTTGACAAGTTGCATATGTAGGTGATTAGTCAAAAGACTTGAAACTTTCATACTTCATTTCTTATTAATATGTTTCATTCAAAGTAGAAAAAAGATGAGAAGCTGTATGTATAACAGGTAAAAAAAAAAAAAGTTTGAAAGGTATTGCTTCTCTGAAATTCTTTATGAATTCATGAAATTCTTTATGATCCAATGGAAGGACTCAGATGTGGGACAGAGACTTAGTGTGACAACTACACAATATTACGCATAGGTTTTTATCTTCTACTTCATTATTTGAAGCATTAGTCTCTGGCAATGAAAATGTGGGAAATAAGATCTAGGGTTTTGTGCAACTCCTTTTTTGTGTGCATTATTCAGCTAGTCATTATGACACATTTGAGAATAACAGGGTTGTTTTTATGAATATCTGTTCTAATTTTAAGTGATAATTTTAATTTAAAAATTCATTTCTTAGGCTGGAGAGATGGATTTGTGGTTAAGGACCTTGCCTGAGGTGCCTAAGGACCCAGGTTTGATTCCCCAGTACCCATGTAAGCCAAATGGTACATGTGCCTGGAGTTCATTTTCAGTAGCGAGAGGCCCTGGCACATCCAATGTATACCTGCCTCTCTCTTTCAAACAAACAAAGAAAATATTTTTAAATGGATATTAAAAGTACTTCATTCTTAGTGTTTTTATTATGTGTTGAATCTGTAGCTAGACATCTTTCCATAGATTTACTTTCTTTATAAAGAACTACATGTGCGGGTGCAACAGTATAAAGAACTACATAATGTATTTTAAAAGCTTATTCAGTAATGACTTTTTCTTTAAAAAAATATTTATTTGAGGGGGTGTATGGGTTTACCAGGGATTCTTGCCACTGAATATGAGTTCCAGACACATGTACAACTTTGTGCATCAGACTTTATATGGGTTCTGGGGAATCAAATATTGCTGTCAGGATTTGTAAGCAAGTGCATTTAACTACTGAGCCATCACTCTAGTTCCCCAGTGTAGACTTTTTTCTCTCTTTTTTTTTTTTTTTTTGATTTTATTAGTTGGGGTCTCACTCCACTCCAGGTTGACCTAGAATTCACTATGTAGGCTCAGGGTGGTCTTGAACTCACAGTAATCTTCCTACCTCTGCCTCCAGAGTGCTGGGATTAAAGGCGTGTGCCACCATGCCCGGCTCCTCAGTGTAGACTTTTAAAAATCATTTTCTTTCTTTAAGAGAGAGAGAATGGGTGTTCCAGGACCTCTAGTCACTGCAAATAAACTCCAGATGCATGTACCATCTTGTTCACCTATCTTACATAGGTACTGGGAAATCAAACCTGTGTCCTTACATTTCACAGGCAAGCACCTTAACCACTAAGCAATTTCTTTAGCCCTCTGTATAGACTTAAAGAAACTTCAAAGAAATCATGATGTTTATTTGCTTTCTGATATATGCTTTATTTCTTCTATTTATAGATATGTGAGTCTCAGATAAGAATTTTATGACCACTCTCGCCTCTATCCTTGACAATGGCTGGCATGATTAAGTACAGTCCTCACTTCCTTATAACATGTATATTTCTTCATAATATTTCTCAACAGCTTACTTCAGGAAGTAACTTATAAACATGATGTAAAATATATATAATGTCAAGTTTTATTTTCACCTCTTACTATCTCTCTTGCCCACTGTTACCCTTAAAAGGTTTCTAATTGTGTGTTCTCAGTAAAATAAAAATGCTCAATACAATTTTGCATCTGGATGCAACAAAGTATTTGTTACTAGAAAACTACAAACTGGGCATAAGTAAATGTTAATCATAATTGAAAAATTATGTGATTATTCTTTTTACACATGTCCTTTTCTGGGAAATCATGCAAAACAAGAGCTTTGTAACTGAGTTTGTCTTGCTCGGATTACCCCTGACTTCAAGTGTCCAAAAACTAGTATTTGTTTTATTTTCATTTGTCTACATTGCAACTATCAGTGGTAACATGCTAATTTCAGTGACCATCCTGTACAGCCCCACACTGCTGGGCTCCCCCATGTACTTCTTCCTGGCATTCCTGTCCTTGCTGGATGCATCCATTTCTTCTGTCATGACTCCAAAGATGATCATGGACTTGCTACATGAGAGGAAGACCATATCTTTTGAAGGATGCATGACACAGCTCTTTCTTCTACATTTCTTTGGTGGGACAGAGATGATCGTCCTCGCGGTCATGGCCTACGACCGATATGTGGCCATTTGCCAGCCCCTACACTACTCTTCCATCATGAACTGGAGGCTCTGTGGCTCGCTGATGGGGGTCGCCTGGACTGGGGGCTTTCTGCACTCCATCATACAAATCATCTTCACTTTGCAGCTGCCCTTCTGTGGGCCCAATGTCATTGATCACTTCATGTGTGACTTGTTCCCATTGCTGGAGCTTGCCTGCACCGACACTCACATCTTTGGCCTTTTGGTAGTTGCCAACAGTGGTCTGATCAGCATCATAGTTTTCTTCCTGTTGCTTGTCTCCTACTGCTACATCTTATTCTCTCTGAGAACTCACAGCTCTGAAGGGCGGAGGAAGGCTCTGTCTACCTGTGGGTCCCACATCGCTGTTGTGGTTTTGTTCTTTGTTCCATGCATATTTACTTACGCTAGTCCTCCAGCATCCTTCTCCTTTGACAAAATGGTAGCCATATTTTACACCATGTTAACTACTTTGCTCAATCCTATAATTTATACTTTAAGGAATAAGGAAGTGAAAAGTGCCATGAGAAAACTGTGGAAGAGATTAGTATTGGTCTCTTATGAGAAATAAGAAAGGTATAAATTAATGTAAAGAGTACAGTCAAAATTCTCAGACTAAGACTTTGTGGGATTTTCATTACATGTAATGTAATATGGCATTTCCTGCATTGAGAAATTACATTATTTGGGATCTTAAAAATTATGCTTGACCTTTTACAACATATATCTTGAATTGGAAACTTGATAGCTTCTTGTGTCAAAAAAAGGTAATTGAATGTTTTACTAGCCTAAAATCTAATAAATCAAATAATTCGTATCAAAATGACATGTCAAATTATTTGGATACTGACTATGCTTTCAAAAATGTGTGAGGGATAAACAAAATGCCAAATGTACTGGAAATATAAAATAACTCAAACCATTTCAAATGAAAAGAAGTGTTGATTTTGGATAGTTATTTCATTGACTGAAAAATCAAAAAAGAAAGCCTGGCATGGTGCTTCATGTCTTTAATCCCGGCACTCTGGAGGCAGAGGTAGGAGGATCGCTGGAGTTAAGGCCACCCTAAGAATACAGTCAATTCCAGATCAGCCTGGGCCAGAGTGAGACCCTACCTTGCAAAACAAAATCAAAAAAGAAAACTAAACTATAATGTCCCTAGATCATATGACTCCATAATTTCAGGTGAGTTCCATTGAATTTCACTTCACTATCTGATCCAATTTTTAAATTTGTTAAGATACAGAATGTAGTTAGCCCATTCCTACATATTTTTGAGATATCTTTGTGTAATATGGCCACTTTTTAAAAACAAATTCTGGGAGAATAGATAGGGAAGAGCTCATATGAGAATAATTTTTTTTCAAGTATATGCTTGGGTATTTTTATTATTGAAAATCTTTTCAAAACTTGTACATGATCTCTTCCTACCACCCACTTTTGTCCTCCAGTCTTCATTCCCATCCAATAAAGCCCTCTTCTTTTCTCCTATTCATTATTTTGATGTCTTTTCTGCCCTTATTTGTCATTCAAAGAAACATGTTAATGGGCTAAATATTATGCAGATCTTGTGCAGGTAATTTAGCTGCTGTGAGGTCATGAATGCCATGACCAATTTTTGTCTGGAAGACAGTGTTCCAAAGCACTCCTTCTCATTCTTTGGCTCTTACATGCTTTGTGCCTCCTTGCTACGTCAACGGCGACCTCGCCTGTGTAGCAAGCAGAGATGCTTCTGCACTGGAAGAGAGCTGAGGACAGAGGGCCAGCACTCTTCGGAGGGATGCCCCCGGTGACCCCTTGGCAGTCAGTTACTGTAATGGTTCCTGCTGCCCATGAAGTCACGAAGACCCGATTGCTGGCGCCAATGAGCTGTTTTCTGCGCTCTGTTTCTTTCCTGCTTCCTTCTAGTTGTTTGTCAAAGAACAGCTAGTTTCTACGCTACGCTTACTATTAATCATGCACGCAATCAGAGTACAAAAAACAATTTGAGTATTGAATGTGCCCCTCCTATGATTAGGGCAATGGAGGAAATGTATAACTCTATTAGGAATAAAAAATTAACTCTAGAACAGTTTTTAGATGATATAGAGTAGAAACAGCTTATGATGTTTTAGAACAATACTGATCCTGAGAAAGTGAAAGTAGAAATGTTGATCGGTAATGTTCATTAGAAGCATGACGATTCTACAGAAAAGGAGTTGTAAAACTTAGGCATTCCCACCAGGAAACTTCCTGGGGGATATATTCAGTACTTGATCAAGGGCTGATAGTGGACTCTCAGAGCTGGGAACTACTTAGATCCACTCCCCTATGAGGGAGGATATGATGAATTCGGTAATAGATGAATGAATTATAAACGAAAAAGGAGGCTATGGCATTCTCTTCCATTTATGGAATGCTTAGCAAGGACACATAAGCCTTGGTGCTTATACTCTAGACAAGAAAGAAAAGAATTCCTGGAAAACATTAAACCAGCCTTAAAATATTGGTGGTCTTTTGGATAGAAACACTTTTATAATGAATATGAGGATTATATAAATAATCTAATAAGTGGAAAGAGATGGCTCTCTGCTCGGTTTATAAAAAATAAATAACCTATTGTTCACCTTACATCTCTTACCCCAAGCTTCTATTCATGTAAAGCTGTGGTCAATGATGCAAGATGTCCTTCTTAAAAAATGGGTACATTCCTGCCTGATAAATATTACATGTATGCTTACAATAGAACAATACTTAAGATTGTTTAGATTAATGATTTCTGAGATCACTTGTTGGCTTGCTAAGTTTCCCTGTTCAATCTGTATAAAACCTTCATGAAACCTTCAGTAAATTGCAGCAGCATATTCAACCTAGAGTGTGTCTGTCTGTCATTTCCTCGCCGAATCCCGAGTTCTCCTTGAGCCTTCGCCCTTGTTCTCCCTCGGTCCTGATCTCCCCGAGAGTCAGTCCGCGGCACCTCCTCTTCCACTATGGCCCCGAACCTTAGAGATTTCTTTTTTAGCTGTCTCAGCAACATCGACATTGATTTTCATAGTGTATTCACTGAGCTACATTGCTACCAACAATGGAGAAGTGTTCCTGTTTGCCCACATCCTCATCAGCATTTATTGTCATTTGGTTTCTTAATGATGGGCATTCTGACATGAGTGAGATGGAGAGAGAGAGAGAGAAAGAGAGAGAGAATGAATAGGTAGAGCAGTGTTTCCTGCTACTGTAAACAAACTCCAGACACATGCATCAGTTTGTGCATCTGGCTTTACATGGATATAGGGGAATCAAATCCAGGTCATTAGGCTATGCAGGCAAGCACCTTCACTGAAGAACCGTCTTTCCAGGCCATTTGCCCCTATTTTTATGGTTTCTTTTCATCTGCTGACTTTTGGTTTGACTTACTTTTCTGTGTCCAAGCCTTCAGTAGTATCATTAAGTTATTTATTTGTGACCTTTCTAATTTCTTTCTTTTTATTTTTTCCTTTGGTTTTTCAAGGTAGAGTCTCACTCTGGTCCAGGCTGACCTGGAATTATGTAGTCTCAGGGTGGCCTTGAACTCACAGCAACCCTCCTACCTCTGCCTCCCGAGTGCTGGGATTAAAGGCATGTGCCACCACGCTGGGCTTCTAATTTCTTAATAGAGGTACTTAGAGCTACTAATTTCCCTCTTAGGACTGCCTTCATCATATCCCATTGTTTTTGGCATATGCTGCTTCATTGTTATTTGTTTCTAGATATTTTTATAGCCCATATGACATTTTACTTTAACTCGGTGACTTCAGAAATATAAAGTGGTTACATTTTTGTTGTTTATTAAGCCAGTAAGTTTTTGGTAATTTAATACAGTACCAATGCAAAATTAATATGAGTCAGAAGCAAATACAAATAACACATGCTTTCTAGTTCATTTTATGAAACCAGTATTACTGTGATCCAAAAATTAAACCAGGATAATACAAATAAAGGAAATAACAGAGCAATACATCTCATAAATTTAAACATGAAAATCCCCCAAAGATATTAACAAACAGAATCTCACAATGTATAAAATAATTATATTTCAATAAAAAATTCTTACTAAGTTCTATAAATAAATGAGTTTTACTTAAGATATAGCAGACTCTTCACTGTTCAAAACTCAATCAATACAATCCAAAATAAGAACTAAGAAAAAATAAAAGTCATATAATCATATGATTTTACATATAAAAATGTTTTAAAAACACTAATTTGTGAGAGAAATCTTTTAAAGATGGTACAGGAAAAATTACTTCAACTTGAAAAAAATGTTCAAATAATTATAGGTAACACCTAATTTATTAGTGAAATATTAATATTAAGAAGAACATAAATTCCTTTCCTCATAATTTATTAAACAGTACCTGAAATCCTAGATATAGCAACAAAATAAGATAAAATAAATAACACTATGCATATTAGAAAGTAAGCCAGGCATGGTGGTGCATGTCTTTAATCCCAGCACTTAGGAAGCAGAGGTAGGTGGATCACTGTGAGTTGGAGGTCACTCTGAGACTACATAGTGAATTCCAGGTTAGCCTGGCCTAGAGAGTTAGACTCTACCTTGAAAAACCATTTAAAAAATGAAAGAAAAAAAGAAAGAAATTTTAAGTCTAGTTACAAATGATATGAATTATAGAAAGATTATTGTATTAATTGAAAACATTACTGTATGAACACATTACACATTGGTCATATTACCTCTGAGTTTTACTCATATTTTCTCTAACACCCCTCCTCCCACTCAGGGTTCTTCTTGATGGGGCTCTAAGTATTCACTGTGAGGTCATGGATGCACCAGTCAGTCTCATATTGTATGCATCAACATGAGTGTATGTTTGTGTATGTGTGTGTGTGCACGCACAGAGGGGGAGACAAAGCCACAGAATAAACCCTTCCTCCATTATTTTAGCTTTCTCTGCATCAAAGTGAGCCTAAGAGGGCATGTTTTAAACCTCCTTAAGGGTTGACCTTTAATCCACATCTGATTCTCTGCTTTGATGAGTTTGACATCTCCTCAGAATCTAATTCCATGTCTCCAAAAGAAGTTCTCAGGCTAGTTATGAGAGCAGCCTTCGTAGTGAATCTGATGCTTCCTCTGTAGTGTCTCCTGAGCCCTTACAGATGTACTAGAGATGAGTGAGCTTCTGCTAGACAGTTGCCTTTCTTTTCTTCTCTACTGATGGGTTTGGATTTGCCCCAGTATTGCAGCCATCTGTAAAAAGCAGATTCACTAAACAAGATTGAGAGCTGACTGGATCAAAGAGGATAAACATAACTGGACTTTTGGATGGGCATGAACTCTTTGTTTAGCCAAATGACAGTAGGAGCTTCCCTCTAGGGTCATGCCCTTCTAACCCATAGGCTTCCGAATTGGTTATCAGTACCAGGTATGAATTCTTTCCCACTGAGAGGGCCTCATACCCAATGTTTTTAAATTTATTTTTATTTATTTATTTGAGAGAGAATGGACATGCCACAGCCTCCAGCCACTGCAAATCAACTTCAGACACATGTGCCACCTTGTGCATCTGGATTACATGGGTTCTGGAGAATCAAGCCTCAAACCAGGGTCTTTAGGCTTCATAGGCAAGTGCTTAACTGCTAAGCCATCTCTCCAGCCCCAGGATATTTATTTTTTTTATTTTTGGTTTTTTGAGGTAGGGTCTCACTCTAGCTCAGGCTGACCTGGAATTCACTATGTAGTCTCAGAATGGCCTCAAACTCACAATTATCCTCCTACCTCTGCCTCCCAGAGTGCTGGGATTAAAGTTGTGTGCCACCATGTCCAGCTGAGATATTCATTTTTATGACTTGTAAATGGGACTGATTTCCTCATTGTGTTCTCCCTATATTTGTCATTGATATATATGAAGGCTATGGAAATGTTTTTTAATTTTATTTTTATTTATTTATTTGAGAGAGAGAGGGGAAAGAGAGAGAGAGAGAATGGGCATGCCACTGCAAAAAAACTCCAGACACATGTGCCACCTTATGCATCTGGCTTACTTGGGCTCTGGGGAATTGAACCTGGGTCCTTTGGCTTTGTGGGAAAGCACCTTAACTGCTAAGCCATTCGTTTAGCCCACTACTGAAAGATTTGATCAGCTTTAGGAGTTTTATTATTTTTTTCATGAATTCATGGGATAACTTATGCATAGAAACATTTCATCTGCAAACAGGGCTAGTTTGACTTTTTCCTTTCCATAATTTCTTTCTTTTGTCTTATTTATAGAGCTATTACTACATATATTATGTTAAATAGCAGTGGTGAATGTGGACACCACTGTCTTCTTCCAGATTATAGTGGGAATGCTTCAAGTTTTTCCCCATTTAATATGATATGAGCTTTAGGTCACTTCTTATAGCCCCTATTATGTTGAGATGTGATTCCTACATCCCTACTCTCTATAGTGTTTTAATCATAAAGGGATGATGTGTTTTGTCAAAAAACATTTCTGTATCTATTGAGATGATCATGTAGTATCTGTCCTTATGTTTATTTATGCTATGTGTTACATTCATTGATTTTGTATTTTGAAACTACCCCATGTCTCTGGGGTTAAGCCTACATGATTGAGGTGGATAACACTTTTGATGTGTTCTTGGGCTTGATTTGCAAGAATTTTGTTGAGACACTTTGCCTCTAAATTCATGGATATTTGTCTATAATTTTGTTTTCCTGTTGTGTCTCTATCTGTTTTGGTATTAGCTTAATGCTGGCTTCATATAAGGAGTCAAAGAACATTCCTTCCTTTTAAATTTTATGATATAGCTTAATAAGGAGGGATATTTGCTCACTAACAGAGTTAATTGGATGAAGGGCAAAGCATCACATCTGGAGGACAAGAGAGAAGAAACAGTTCAAGGGTCCAAAAACTTTGATGAGTTCAAAAATTCATGTGAGCAGAACATGAGGGAATTGTGGGATACCCTAAAACAACCAAACAGTTGGATCATGGGCAAACTAGAAGGGGAAGAAATTCAGGCCAAAGGTATGGAAAACATATGTAATAAAATTACTGAAGGAAACTTACCGACCTTCTCAAAAGAAAGATCCATTCAGATACCAGAAGCTCACAGAACTCCAAACAGACTAGACCAACCAAGAAACTCCATGGCACATCATCATTAAAACTCTAAACAATGAAAACAAAGAGAGAGTACTAAAAGCTATAAGAGAGAAACAACATATTATATACAAAGGCAATCTGATCAGAGTTACCTTAGATTTCTCAATGGAAACTATGAAAGCCAGAAAAGTCTGCAGCAGAACACTTCAAGATATGAAACATGACTTCCATCCCAAACTACTGAACCCAGTGAAATTATCCCACATAATTGATGGTGAAAGGAAAAATTTCCATGTTAAAAGCCAGCTCTATGATTATGTGAACACAAAGCCAAATCTACAGAGAATACTTCAGGGAATACTCCATACACACAAGATTGGTCAAATGACCAATATTAAGAACCAAGAAGAGAAAGATCACAATAGCCAAAACTAGAACATGCTCAAAAATGTACAAAGTCTAAGAAAGCACCAAACCCCATAAAACCTCCAACATAGCAAGGATAAATTCAAATTTCACAGTTATAACCTTAAATATTAATTGTCTGAACTCACCCATCAAACAAGTGAACAGCATGGATCAAAACAATGGACTCTGCTGTCTTTGAGAAACCCACCTCATCACTAAGGACAGACACCTTCTCAGGGTGAAAGGATGGAAAATGATTTTCCAAGTTATGAAGGCCAAGTTGATGGTGGAGGCAAAGTTGCTCTAGTCAATTGATAAAGTACCATCTTGAAGGAGGCTTCCGCATGACTGTAACTTTATGATGAAGCTGAAACTATTTGGTTTCCTGTATTTGGTTTTCTTATCAGCAATAGCACTCCTGTCTTTTTCAGGCTTTCAAGAAAAGGAAACTGAAACTGTTCTCTGCTGTAGAGAAATAAGAGGGCTGAAAGAAAATAAAACTAAAACCATTTTTACAGACATATGCTCCCTAGATAAGTATAAGAATATGACTAATAAAGAGTTCTTGGTAAAGTTATGGAAAAAAAGAATTACTTGATCCTCCCATTACAACACCAGAAATTCTAAAGTCACCTCAAGGAGCTAAGGCAAATGCACTTAGGTTTCCTGACCCTACTGACCTACCTCTACCCTATACAGGAACTTATGATGCAAACTTAGGTCATGTAGTAAATAAGAATGAAAAATAGATATGCTAAAGTTCATTACCCTTCTTGGAATGGCTTGCTCGATCAGTCCCTGCTTGGTGTTTTGTTATCCAGAGAACAATAGAACTCTTCAATCAGACAGGTTAATAAGTACTTTGCTAAGATTGGTTATAAGGAATGTATAAGAAAGTGATAAGAAGGACCTTTTGGTATGATACAGTCTGCCTAGCACTTGGCTGTTTTTTTGTTTGTTTGTTTTTTGCTGCAAATTGAGTATTTTGATATTTCATGGAAAATAATCCTGCTTTTGTTCTGTAGTAACATAAAACACAAGGCTTTGAGAAAGGGAGTGACATCACCTGAAATAGCAATCTGGTGTCTCTCATTCTTCCCCTGACAACTCTGCATTTCCTTCAAGGACCTCATTCCAGCTGGGGCTGGTTCCAGCATCCAAGCAAATGGGAATAAGACATAAGTGCATGTAACTATATTAATATTTGATAAAATAGAATTCAAATCAAAAGTAATCAAAAAATAAAAAGAGTTGATAGAATTTTAATTACTCCTTCAAACTCATTAGATGTTAAAGGTTTATTCAAATGATTTACCTCTTTCTTCTAGGTTTAGTTTTCATAGGTCATATGAGTCAAGAAATGCAGCTGTTTCTTCAAGATTTTTAAAATTGTGACAGTATGTTTTTCAAATATGTCCCAATGATTATTTAAATTTTATTAGTATCTTTTGCAACAATTTCTTTCTTAAAAATCTCTATCCTTGTTGATTAAAATCTCTTTTTCTATTGCTCTATTTGGCCAGAGATTTATCAATCTTGTTCATTTGTTTAAAGAACCAGATCTTTGCTTCATTAATTTTTAAAACTGTTTTCTCCATTTACCATTTTCTGCCCCCATCTTGATTATTTCTTTCCATCTGATATTTTGGGATTTGTATTTTCTTTTTTTTTTTTTTTACAAGGCTTTCTGATGGATTATTAGTTTTTGATATCCCGATATTTTGGTAATGTATGCATTTAGAGGTATAAACTTTTTCTTAGGACCATGTTCACAGTGCCCAGTTTACAGTGCCCAGTAAGATTTGGTATGGTTGTTTTCATTATTGTTCAGTTCTAGGGAATTTTTTATTTCCTTTTTGATTCATTCATTATTCAATAGTTTGTTGTTCATACTCTAGAAAATGTTTCTCTTGTTAATTTCTAGCTTGATTGCATTCTGGTCAGATATATGTAAGGGGTTACACCAGTTTTCCAAAATTTTTAAGGGCAATTGCTTTAAATTTTAATACATGACCTATTTTAGAGAGGATTCAATGAGATGCTGTTCATTTTGGGTGCAATGCTCTGTCCTCCACATGATCTATTCTGTTCATATGGTTTATTGTTATCCTTTTAAATGGGTTATTTCCTTTCTGATCCCCATTAGGTTTGTCTTCAGCATCTACATCTCTTTACTTAACTCCATTTTAATTTGCTGATTTGTCTTTCATGGTATTAATTGATGCATTAGGTCATGTCCTCATTGAGATGATTATACTGTCAATTTAGTTACTGTTTGTTTCATTTTTTGATTCTCATCCATTTTATTATAAAATCTTTTGAGTTCTTTTTGATGCTCTTGCAATTAATCTGCCATCTGTTGAGTCTTTGTTCTTTCATTTTTTTCTGTTTTACTTCCATCTCATTTAGGCATATATTGAGTTGTTTTTGATGTTTTTTTTTCCATTACATTCAGCCAGCTGTTTATGGCCACATTAAGTTTTTTGAATATGTTTATTGTAATTGTATTTAGATTTCTTTGTCTGGTATTTACTGTAAGTAGTTTTCTATGGAGGCTTCCACTATGTGTCTAGGGCATTCTTGGTGTGGATATCATACCTTGATTTTTCATGGTATCTGTTTGCAATTGGAGATAGTCTTTTTGTCTGGCTGAGAAAGAAGCAGCAATACCTTTTGTAGAATCTATGTTGAGTGGCCTGGTCAGCCTTGATCCAAGTAGGTTTGAATAGAGGTCTATTCACAGGTTAGGGCTATGTATGTACAATGGAATCTGAGCAGAGCCTTCCTTGTGTGTGCAATCTCCATGTGAGTCTGGGCTGGGAATTAGGCATCTTGGTCTACTCAGTGCTCATAGCTGGTGGTGCAGTCAGCTCAGGTGATCCTACTCTAGCAACATGTTGGCAGCAGGCAGAGAGTGAGGTCAGTGCCAAATGGGGCTGATCCCCATTTCCAGAATTCAGAGGATAGAGTTTTATATAAAGAGGGGGATAGCCTTGTGGGAGAGGTGCTTACCTGAGTCCTAGGTACACAGCTTGGTGCCCAGGATTAGGGGATCAGCCTAATCTCTGCCTGCTGCCAACATGTTGCTAGAGTAGGATCACCCAACCAAGAGCAGCTTCTGGGAAAAAGAGTTTTATTTTGGCTTATAGGCTCAAGGGGAAGCTCCATGATGGTAGGGGAAAATGATGACATGAGCAGAGGGTGGACATCACCCCCTGGACAACATAAAGTGGACCATAGCAACAGGAGAGTGTGCCAAACACTGGCAAGGGGAAACTGGCTTTAATACCAATAAGTCCACCTCCAACAATACACTCACAGTAAAGTGGTACCGAGGAGTGGGATTGCTACTAGACACCTGACTGTGTGGCTTTGACATTTTAGAGCTGATTTTTAAGAGGACTGTGGGAGGATTTGAAACCTTGGCCTAAGAGATGCCTTGCAGTACTGTAAATACAGCTTGGTGGACTATTCTGGTCTGAGCTGCAAGACCTGAATGCAGTAAGAACTATGGACTGTGAGGTTTGGCTTATGAGGGTGTGAAAGAACTTTCCCTGGACTGGGCTAGCAGTTTGTATGAGAAGCTTGCTCTTATGCCCATGTCCTGAGAAGTTGTGCAGGGTTGCTTTGTGTAGACATGAACTGGTGTGAGCAGAGGATTATGGCACAGAAAGAAAAATCTTTGGGTGAACTGTTGCCCATTCAGCTGCAACTAAGAGATTACAACCTATGAGACTGGGCTAGTTGATCTGCGCTGGGGCAACAAGAAGAATGTAGACTCTTTAGAAGGAGCCTGAGTGCTCAAGGAGTGTCCTGTTCTTCAAAGTCTGCTTTATTCCCCCCTGGATTAACAAATTGCCACCTGCTGGGTATTGTGGAGTATAAGAAATGCTGGAAAGAGGGTCATTGAGTTTGCAACACGGTCTTGTGTTTTGGAAATGGCCATGGGCAGTGTGAAGTGGGTTTGCTGGTTGCCTGCATAGAGACCCATGTGGCCATGAGGATGAACCGTGGCTTGCAGTGGAGACCCAGTGGAGATGCCAGGACCATGAGATGGCTGCCGAGGAGCTGCTGACCCCTATGATGTTTCCCAGGACTGTGAGTAGCCTAGCTGGAGGGGCAGAATTGGAATGCCAGAGACTTGTTGCTGGTTAGAATTATTGGACTTGAAGATTTGTCACTGGATAGAGTTGCTGGACTTGAAGCTACAGAGTTTGATGTTTGCCCTGGTTGTTTTAAATATTGTATTGGTTGAATGTTTCTTTGCTATGCTCAAAGCCACCTTTTACAGTGTGAATATTTATTCTGTGCCATTATGGGTTTTTTTGAGGTTATTTTTTGGTATTATGGCTCAGTTAAAAGATCTTGGACTATGGGGATGTATGAACATCATTGGAATTGATAAAAACTATGGGGACTTTTAAAGTCAGACTGAATGCATTGTATTTTACATCATGTATCAGTTTATGGGGGCCAGGGGAAGAATGTGGTGGTTTGATTCAGGTGTCCCCCATAAACTTAGGTGTTCTGAATGCTAGGTTCCCAGATGATGGAGATTTGGGAATTAATGCCTCCTGGAGGGAGTGTATTGTTTGGGGCGGGCTTATTGCTATTAAAGCCAGTTTCCCCTTGCCAGTGTTTGGCACACTCTCCTGTTGCGATGGTCCACCTTATGTTGGCCAGGGGGTGATGTCCACCCTCTGCTCATGTCATCGTTTTCCCCTGCCATCATGGAGCTTCCCCTTGAGCCTGTAAGCCAAAATAAAACTCTTTTTCCCAGAAGCTGCTCTTGGTTGGGTGATTTCTACCAGCAATGCAAACCTGACTGCAACACTTGGCAATCAACCCATAGTCCTGGCATCTCCACTGAATCTCCATTGCAACCTATGGTTCACTCTCATGGCTCAGTCAGACCTTTCCTGTGGGACTTCTTTCAACCCTGTCTAACATTCCTCATGGCCATTTTTTAAAGATATTTATTTATTTATGACAGAAAGATAGATAGAGTGAGACAAAGAAAGAGAGACAGAGAGAAGGTGAGAGTGGGTGTGCCAGGGCCTCTAGCCACTGCAAACAAATTCCAGACACATGTGCCAACATGTGCATCTGGCTTACATGGCACCTAGAGAATCAAACCTGGGTCCTTAACCTTCACAGGCATGCACCTTAACCATGAAGCCATCTCTCCACCCCCCCACCCCCATGGCCATTTCTTGTAAAACCAAACTGTACTGAAAAAATCCAATGACTCTTTCCTTCCTTTTTTGTACTTCCATAGTATCAGATAAGCTACCAGAATTGCTAATTAAAGGGAGAAAAGTTGACTTTGAAAAGCAGGACAGTCCTTCAGCATTTGGGTACCCTTCTTTCAAGATTCAGCATTTTTCATGCTGTCCCAATGCATAACATCAGGCCCAATTTCAATAGTCTAATCTGTCTATCAGTTGCAGTTGAACAGGCACTGTGTCATCTAAAGCTTCATTTATGAATGTGCCACATCTCTTTGCTCACACCAGTTCATTTTTACGCAATACAAAACACTGGCTGGCCCTCTCATGGATGGATTTAGTACATTTTTCCCCAGGTGCTGTGAATTTATGTGTTCAAAGGCCATATCATATTCAGGAAAAGGAGCACCACAGCATTCTTCCTCATCCTTCAGCTCTTATGTTCTATTTTCCCCCACTTCACTGATGATCCTGAAGCCTTATAAGGGATGATATAGATGCCCCTGTAGAGCTAACTACCCAGTAGTCAAGTATTTTCAACATTTCAATCAGTTATGGGAATCTGAATTAACTTCAGCCCTCTGCAAATAGAAATTTTTTCTTTGAAGAGGAGAGCACCATTAATATAAATATAAATAGAAACACAAGCATTCAAGGGGTATTTGGCAAAACATCAATTTAGCAAAATGACAACAGTAGATCTCCCACTATGTCCAATGACCTCTGTAATCACAGAGTTTGAATTGTTTTATATAATCAGGTATGAATTCCTTCTCATAGAGAGTTTCTCAAATCCAATAAAAAGGGGTTGATTACATCCAGAGCAGTCATGACACTATTGCACCAAATGGGCAAAAACAAAATCAAACAACAACAAAAGCCCAAATAACGACAAAGAAATTAGGATCATTTGCAGATGATGTAAGCTGTCTACTACTAAAGACAGAAAGAAAAAAAAAAAATCCCTAAAGACACCAGAAATTAGAAGGACATTTTCAAATAAGACTATATTTCAATTTACTACGTGATTTTAAATTTCTTAATTGTGTACCTAGATAAAAAGATTTTATTACAATTATGAAATGAGCATCCAAATTTAGACATAACTAGTGAATGTATGACTGGAACCGCAGAACTCATGAAGGAGACATATAAGAACCATATGTGTTGGGTAGCCTGGCTACATAATGGGATCAAGCCTAACCTTGGAAACAGGAAGTTCTTGTCTTAAAAAAAAAAAGACTTTTGGTCAAGATGGCATTCTAACTGCGCTGCACCTCTTTGGGAAGGAAATGGAAGGCATTATGTGTTCACTGGGTCTTTTAGGGGAGAGCAATCTCAAGTAGATTGCCAGTGGGAGGGCATGGATGGGAAAAAGAAGGGCATCTCCCCATGTTCTCAGCCCACCAGTCCCCTAGTCCTCCCAAACAGCCATTCTAGCCACAGTCCCAGCCTCAGGATACTCCCTCACTTACTGCAGGAAAGAGGACCCAGGCCAACATAGTTCCACTTGCCTCACTGCACAGGGGCAATCTCCGGCTACCCACACACACCCTCAGGAATGCTCTCCCTGCCAGCCTGCAAGAGCTCAGGCCCTATCTGTCCATCTGCCTGCCATAAGCATGTGTACACACAAGCTAAAGGAAGACATAAAGAAATGCAAAGGTGAATTCCAAGAAGCATCAAGAAAATGATAAAATGATGTGAAAAGGGAACTTGACAGAGGGATGTAAACTATACATAGGAAAGTAGTAGAAAATTCAAACCTAATAGAACAAGTCCAAAACTCTTTAGAAACTCTCAAGAATAGAGTCAGCCATGTGGAGGATAGAAACTCAGATCTGGAAGACAGGACAGAAGAAACAATTCAAGAGTGCAAATTTTCAATAAGTTCAAAAATTTCTGTGAGCAGGACATTAGGGAATTGTGGGATACCCTTAGATGTACTAACATTTGGATCATGGGAAAACCAGAGGGGAAGAAATTCAGACCAAAGGCATGGAGAATTTATTTAACAAAATTATCAAATAAAACTTTCCCACTCTCTCAAAAGAAAGGTCCATCAAAATACAAGAAGCTAACAGAACTCCAAACAGATAGTACCAAAGAGAAACTCTCCAATACATATTTTCATTAAGACTCTAAACATTGTCAACAAAGAGAAAAACCTAAAAGCAGCTAGGGAAAAACAGCACATCACTTTTAAAGGTAACCCCATCAGAATCACTTTAGACTTCTCAATGGAAACACTGAAATTCAGAAGGGCATGGAAAGGAACACTGCAAAGTCTAAGAACCTTTGGCTTCCAATCCAAACTACTTTACCAAGCAAAAGTACCCCTCATAATAGATTGTGAAAGAAAAACTTTCAATGACAAAACTTAGCTTTACAATTATCTGAACACAAAACCAAACAAACAGAGAGATTTTTTGGAAATTCTCCACACAGAAGGATCAAATAATCAACCTCAAATGCCTACAAGAAGCAGATCATAATAACCAAACTCAGAGAAGGCACAAAAATTTCTATGCATGTCCATGAAAACACCAAACCACATACAATGACACAATAAGGCAGGGATCAAATCAAATCTTATAGTCATTACCTTAAATATCAATGGCCTTAATTCCCCCATCAAGAGATACAAGCTAACAGGGTGGATCAGAAAATTATCCCCCTCAATCTGCTGTCTTCAAGAAACCTACCTCACTACTAAAGATAGACACCTCCTCAGGGTGAAAGGTTGGAAAATGATATTCCAAGCAAATGGGAATAAGAAACAAGGAGGCACAGAGACTTCAAACCAAAAACTAATCAAAAAAGACAAAGAAGGCCACTTCCTACTTATCAAGGGAATGATCCACCAAGAGGATACCACAATCATAACTGTCTATTCACCAAACACAGGGCACCACAGTTCATAAAACAAAACCTACTTGACAATAAAACAGAAATAACCACCACCAACATCATAGCTGGGGACTTAACACAACATTATCAGTAATACATAAATTATACAAACAGAAACTCAATAGGAAAGTAATAGAGCTCAACAAAACCATAGATCACTTAGACATAACAGACATTTACAGAACATTCCATCTCAAATCTATAGACTACACATTCTTCTCATTAGCCCATGGAATATTCTCTAACATAGATCATATACTGGGCCACAAAGCCTGCTTCCACAAATGTAGGAAGATTGACATAATTCCCTGCATTATATCAAATCACAATGCTATATTGCTAGAAATCAACAACAAAAGACCCATCAAGAATCCCATTGGCTTCTGGAAACTGAACAGCACACTTTTAAACAATAAATGGGTAGTGGACAAAATAAAAAATGCAATTGCAAAATTTCTAGAAATGAATAAAGAAGAGCACACATCATACTAAAATTTATGATGCACAATAAAGGTGGTCCTCAGGGGGAAATTCATAGCACTAAATGCTTTCATAAGAAAGACAGAGAGATCCCAAATCAATCACTTAACTATCCACCTAAAGGCACTGGAAAAGCAAGAAAAATCCAACCCAAAAAAACTCCAGATGGAAAGAAATAATTAAGATCAGAGCCAAAATTAATGAATCAGAAACTAAGAAAATTAAGAATATTGATGAAACAAAGAGGTGGTTCTTTTGAAAAAATAAACAAGATTGACAAACCCCTGGCCAATTTGATCAAGCAAAAAAAAAAAAAAAAGAGAGAGAGAGATTCTTCAAATTAACAAAATTGGAAATGAAAAAGGAGAGATCACAAGAGACATAAGTAAAATTGGGAGAAACATCAGCACTTATTCTAGAAACCTCTACTCCACAAAACTGGATAATATGGAGGAAATGGATATATTCCTGGACACATACCATCTACCAAAGCTAAACTCAGAGCAGATTACTATCACACTCATCAAGATTGAAAATGTAATTGAAAAACCTCCCCAAAAAGAAGAGTCCAGAACCAGATGGCCTCTCAGCTGAATTCTATCAAACCTACATGGAAAAACTCAAACCAATCTTTCTCAAACTGTGCCATACAATTGGAGAACATGGGAAAGCTATCCAACTTCCTTCTATGAAGCTAGTATCACCCTAATTCCAAAACCAGGCAGAGATGCCACAAGAATAGAAACTACTGACCTATTTCCCTTACAAAGTTAGATGCAGAGATCCTGAGCAAAATCCTTGCAAACTGAATCCAACAACACATCAAAAGCTTTATCTACCTTGATCAAGTGGGATTCATTCCAGAAACGCAGGGGTGTTTCAACATACATAAATCTGTCAATGTAATACACCACATAAACAAGGTTAAACACAAAAACCACATGATCATTTAGATAGAGGCAGAAAAGGTCCCACTAACCTTAGACTATAAGAGGGTCTACATACTTTTAATTCTCTCTAAATTAATAATAGTTATCCCATTAACCATTGCTGACTTCATTCTCTGTTGAAGACTGTGCTTCTTCCTTTTGGGGGAGATGAACCCCAGATGAAACTACAGAGGAATTGAGGAAATGAGCAAGAGTGCTGCTCTCTTAGTAAATCTGGTATTAGAACAAGGTTGAAGGGGATAGACACTGAGAACACTCAACACCTACCAAACCAGAGATCTAGAGGCTCCTAAATACCCATCACTGAAGTAGTCTTATAATGTTCCCAGCATGACTCAGAGAATTTTGGTGAAGAGGGAGCAGAAATTTTGTTAGAGCCACAAGCTGGGACATTTTGCAAAGAGATGTCCACTCTCCTCCCCACAAAATACATGACCCACACTCTACAGGGTGGACCTGCATCCCAAACAAGGAAGAACTCATCAGAAAAAGGGCAAGGTTTCATCTCACACTCTGTAGATGAGTGAAATCATATGACAGTTGTCCTTCTGTTATTGTGTAAGTTCACATAGAATGATCTGTTAGGAGTTTGATCACTTTTCTACAAATTTCAATGTGTCGTTTTTTTCTTACATTCTGAGTAGAATTCCATCATATGTATATAGCACATTTTGGTTACCTATTCATCCAATGATGGACACCTGGTTTGATTCCAGCTTTTAGCTATTATGAATTGTGCAGCTATAAACATGGTTGAGCAAATATCTCTGAACTGAGATGTGGAGCTTTTAGGGTAAATACCCAGTAATGGAATAACAGGGTCTACTGGTAACTCTATATTCAACCCTTTCAGGAGTCTCTGTATTGATTTTCATAGTGGTTGTACCAATTTACATTCCCGCCAACAGTGAGTAAGAATTCTCATTTCTCCATATTATAACCAATATTTGTTTTCATTAGATTTTTTTTTTTTTTTTTGTCTGCCATCCTTACTGGGGTAGGACGAAATCTCATACTTGTTTTAATTTGCATTTCTCTAATGGTTAGAAATGTTAAACATTTTCTTAAGTGTGTGTTAGCCACTTCTAATTCTTCCTCTGAGAATTCCCTATTTATTTCTCTGCCCCACTTTTGGGGTGGGTTGTTTGATTTTTTTTTTTTATTGTTGAGTTTTCTTAGTTCTTTATAGATTCTCAATATTAGGCTTATGTCAGTGGTATAGCTGAGGTATTTTCTGTCATTTAGTGGCTCTGCTTATGGTATCTTTGTCTGTTCAAAAGCTATATAGCTCCATGAGTTCCAATTGGTTGAGTGCTTGTTTAATTTCCTGGGCTACTGGGGTTTTGTTCAGGAAGTCATTTACCAGCCCTATAAAATGGAGAGTGCCTCATATTCTTTTTGTCTAGTATTTGAAGAGCTTCAGTTCTTACATTGAGGTCTTTAATGCATTTAGACTTGATTTTTGTATCTGGTGAAATGAATGTGTCTAAATTCACTTTTCTACATATGCTTATCCAAATAGTCCAACACTATTTGTTGAAGATGCTGTCTTTTCTCCATCACATTATTGGTACCTTTGTCAAAGATCAAGCAGCTATAGTTACTTGACCCAAGGTCTGAGTCTTCAATTCTGTTCCATTGCTCTGTTTCTGTTGTTTTTTTGTTTGTTTGTTTGTTTGTTTTTTACCAGTACCATGCTGGTTTTGTCACCATGGCTTTGTAATATAGCTTTGTAGAGGATATGTTTGGATATCTGAGGCTTTCTGCCATTCTGTATGAATTTTGAGGTCATTTTTTCAATCTCTATGAAGAATGATGCTGGAATTTTCATTGGTATTGTATTAAATCTGTATATTGCTTTTGGTAAAATTGTCATTTTCACAACATTAATTCTACTTATCCAGGAACATGGGAGGTCTTTCCATGTTCTCAAGTCCTCCTCTAATTCTTGAGTGTTTTTATGTTTTCATTATATACGTCTTTCACATCCTTGGTTAGTGTTATTTGAAGGTATTTGATTTTATTTTTGCTATTGAAAACTGGAAAGCCTAACTGATTTCTTTCTCTTTATATTTGTCCTTTGCATATAGAAATGCTACTGATTTTTGTGCATTTTTTTTTATCCTGCATCTTTGATAAAGGAATTTATCAGCATTAGAAATTTTGAGTTACAGACTTTTGGGTAACTTGTATGTATAATCATATCATCAGTAAATGGGGGTAATTTGACTTCTTCCTTGACAATTTGAATCCCGTTTATTTCTTCCTCTTATCTTATTGTTTGGGCTAGTACTTCTAGTACTATGTTGAAGAGCAATGGTGAGAGTGGGCATCACATCTTGTTACTGATCTCAGTGGGAACTCCTTGAGTTTTACCAGTAAGTATTATTTGGGCTTTAGGAGCTTTATACATAGCCTTTATTATGTTGAGATATAAACCTTCCATGCCTATTCTTTCCAGTGTTTTGATCATGAAGTGGTGCTGTATTTTGTCAAAGGCCTTCTCTGCATCAATTGAGATTATCATGTGGTTCTCATGGTTAAGTTTATTTATGTGGTGTATTACATTGTCTTATTTCCATGGGTTACACCATCACCTGCATACCTGGGATGAGACCTACCTGGTCAAGGTAGATAATGCTTTTGATCTGTTGTTCAATTTGGTTTGTGTTGCAGTCTGGTTTGCATTGCTGGTAGAAATCACCCAACAAAGAGCAGCTTCTGGGAAAAAGAGATTTATTTTGGCTCACAGGCTCGAGGGGAAGCTCCACGATGGCAGGGGAAAATGATGAGCAGAGGGTGGACATCACCCCCTGGCCAACATAAGGTAGACCACAGCAACAGAAGGGTGTGCCAAACACTGGCATGGGGAAACTGGCTATAAAGCCCATAAGCCCGCCCCCAACAATACACTCCCTCCAGGAGGCATTAATTCCCAAATCTCCATCAGCTGGGAACCTAGCATTCAGAACACCTAAGTTTATGGGGGACACCTGAATCAAACCACCACAGTTTGCAAGGATTTTGTTCAGGATCTTTGCATCTAAGTGTAAGAGTCTGAGAATCACTGAAGAAAGACCCCAGACTCAAACAGTATGTAAAAGCAAAGAGTGTTTATTCTGTAGAATCAGCCAGCATGCAGGGGTCAATCATTCATACAAAGCAGCGACCCTGAGAGGAGCTCTCAGGCTCCCTTTAAGCACAGCTAGAGGAATTTTGGTGGGCTTAGTCTTTTCTAACATGATTGGCTAATTTTAACAGTAGCTGTACTTGCACTCTTTTGATTGGTCCTAAGGTTTTGGTGGGCTAGGTATAGGGGAATTTCAGATGGGTTAGGTAGTTCTTAAAATGATTGGATAGGCAAGCAGTAGTTAGTTTTGCATCTCTGATTGGTTTGGGCAGAAGGGTTGTGGAAAGCACAAAAGGGACATGTCTCCAGGTACTGACTCAGCCCCTGGGCAGTTATCTTTTCTGGAAACATGTCAGGATCACTGTTGATTAACAGCCCACCCTTTCTCAGAAGCCTTGTCTGCCTCTCTGGGAAACTGGAACTTAGGCCTAGTTAGGGTGGCACCTTACAGAAGCCTGTCATGGCATCATTTGGCCTCTTCATTCCCCCCTTCCGTATGGACCCATCTTGAATCCTTGACATGTATCTAAAGGTTGGTATTGTTGTCTCAGAGCCATTAGTTGGACTGTGGCTATGCAATCCTTAACAAATTTGACCAAAGCATTAATGATACAAGGTCCACAATTAAAGGCAAACAGTAAAAGGATAAGGGGACCAGTAAGGCAGAAATTAAAGTCATCAATCAAGGGGACCAATTGAACATGGACTGATGCCATCCTTGAGATTGTTCTTTTTCTAATTTTCTTTCATGTAGTCTTTTTCTAGGGATGGACATAGATTCTTTTATGACACTAGAGTGATTAACATACAAACAACATTCTTCTTTTAAGGCAGTGCAGAGACCATGTTGTTGGAGGAATAATAGGTCTAGTCCCCATCTGTTCTGCAGTGCTACCTCAGGTAAGGAGGAGAGTCCTGTAAGTGGGTGACTGATTTTTCTAATTGCTTTAAATCTGTATTGATGGCTGACCTTAGTTATTTATAGTTTTTATCTTGAAGCACCAGAGTGGAGGTGCTAGTGCCTATTGCCTCAGCTAAACCAAGGCCTAGAAGAAAAAAACAATAAAACATCAGTAACAATTTCTCATTTTTCCCATCCCATTGGCTCTAATTGTGAAGGAACGTCTTGGTTGGGGTAGTAGACTATCCAGGGGATCAGCTGTACTAACACACAGAAGTCACTTGTGTGGTTGAGGACCTGTGCATGGACACAGGGAGTTAATCCTGTAGTATAAGCCCACTATCTATCTTCTGGGGGAATTAAGATCCCAGAGGCAGTGTGAAATTGGGTTTGGTTACATAGAAGGGAGTAGGCTTGGGGAATCTAATCTCCAATGCAGAATACCTTTCCTGTCATTGACTGAAGGGTTATTTTACCTTTTCCTGATTGTTGCTAATGGCAGGCCATTGCCTCTGCAGCCATGGAACAGTTTTCTGGTACTGCTATGCCTTCATAGAGAGAGTGTTGTGTTCCAAGACACAACCAGCAGGCCTTAGTAAGTTTAGCTGAGGGCCTTATAAGTTGCCTCCAATAGTTCCAGTGGCTCAATGTTGAGTGGAGGGATGACATGAGTCACTGGTTCAGTGTTGGGGAATGGGAATGGGGCTCTACAAGTTTGAGAAATTAGGGAAGGAGATGTGATTCTTTGAGGTGGAGCCAACACTTTGTTGGACTCTAGGGGTCGTGGGGGGCATTGGATCACCTGCCAGTCTAATAGTGAATAGACCACCAGGATCTATCCCTGTCATGTATAGCTTGAGTCCCCATGTCCTATCATAGGTCCAATTTCTAGTCCTTTTTCCCTTCTCTGTAAATCTGATGGTTAGGGTGTTGCATTGTTTTTTCTTACATGCCCCATTTATAAGGTGTTCTCCTATATCCTTCCCCCATGTGGCCCTATCTAGTGTAATTAAATCTGTGTCTTTGTTGGCTGATACTCATGTAAAGAGGCCAGTTGTTTCACATCCCCAGGAGGTGCAGTAGTACAGCCTAGGGCCCCCACATATTGTTTTTTGTTCTCTTGTCAGGCTATTCCCGGGAAAAACATAGATAGTTGAGGCTCGATTTCATTGCCTCCTATGCAGATAAGTGTATCCAAAACAGGGAAAGGGTTGTTAGTCATTGGGTTCCCACTCCCCTTCAAAACTATCATATAAGACCACTGTGAGTTCTGACCACCATGTATATGGTGGAGCCAGCCAGGAGGTGGAGTTAAGAATAGTCCCAGTAGTGGGATTAGAGAATATCCAGGTGAGATTATAAGGTTCATGTGGGTTGTGGCAATGGGGGTTGAAGTTCAGGGGGGGAACCCAAAGTTCTGAACAGCAAGCAAACATAGTAAGAAACCTAACCATAAACATCCTTAGCATCATTGTTGAGTTTCTAGCTTATGAATCCTCAGTTTGAGTGGATCCTGTGGGTATGCAATGGCTCGCCACAGTCTTGGCTTTTCTTCAGGTGCATGGTTGTCTGGATCCACCTGTGGCTCAACAGGCTTCATGTGGGAGTGATGTATCCAAGTGGGGATGCCATCCACCTTAACAGCAATTGGGGTGGTCAGGATCACAGTAAAGAGTCCCTTCCAGCCAGGTTTAAGAGTCTCTTTTCCATGTCTTTTGATGAGCACTAGTTCTCCTGGCCTGAACTCATGGGGTGTAAGTGAAGATACCTTCTTATAGATGGCCTACAGCTGAGGCCAGAGATGTTCTTGCACCTGAAATAAAGCTTGTAGGGAGGAGAAGAATCTTTCATCATCAAACTCATTTAACATTTCTGCTTTTAGATTGGGCAACAAGGGTGGGGGCTTTGCATACATGATTTCAAAAGGGGTCAGCCCCATGGTGTATGGGGAGTTTCAAACTCAGAAGAGGGCAAAGGGAGGGAGAGACACCCAGTCACCAACAGTTTCAAGGGTTAATTTAGTTAAAGTCTCCTTTAGGGTCTGATTCATCCTTCCTACCTGTAGTGAACTCTAGGGACAATAAACACAATTATGTTTCTGATTTGTCCCCATAATGTTAACTATAGGCTGGGGTACCAGTTAGATGAAGGCTGGCCAGTTGTCTGACCCCAAAAGAAGAGGTAAACCATATCTTGGAAAGATGTCATCTAACAGTTTCTTGGCCACAGTTGTGGCACTCTCACTCTTACTTGGAAAAGCCTCAGTCCATCCTGAAAATGTGTCTATAAATACTAGCAAATACCTGTATCCATATAAACCATGTTTTATCTCTGTAAAGTCAACATCCCAATTTACTCCTGGTCAGGTTCTTCTTTCCCTGACTCCCAACCAAGAAGCTCCACTTTTTGCATTTACCAGGAGGCAGACATGGCATCAAGCTATGGCTTCTGCTGCCTATTGTCACAAGTTAAAAACTTTAAGGTGAACCCATCTAAGTAAGTCCTCAATCTTTTGTTGCCCTAGATGAATACTCTGGTGTATTTGTCTGATGACTTGGCTAGCAATGTCTGATGGGAGGATGATCCTTCCATCAGGAGTCTTATTCCATCCTTGTTCCTTATAGGCTGCCATAATCCTCCATACTTCTGAATCAGTGTAGTTTGGTGTCTCTGGCAAGGTTGGTGTCACCATTGGAGGCAATTTTGCCACCAGAGTAGTAGCAACCTGGAGGGCTGCTTCTCGTGCTGCCTTTTCAGCCCTGTTGTTCCCTTTAGAAATATAATCCTCCCCTTTCTGGTGACCATGAAAGTGCATGATTGCTATCTCATTGGGGAGCCATATAGCCTACAGGAGGTCCAAAACCTCCTGTTTATATTTGATGTTTTTTACTTCTGCTGTCAATAGTCCCCTTTCTTTATAAATGGCCCCATGAACATGTACAGTTGCAAAAGTATAACGGCTATAAGTATAGATATTAAGTCTCTTTACTTGGCCTAGCTGCAAGGCCTTGGTCAGGACTATCAATTCAGCTTTCTGGGCAAATGTACCTGGAGGGAGGGCTTGTGATCATACAGTTGTTTCTTCCATTGTCATTGCAGCTTCTACATACCAAACACCATCCTTAAGGAAGCTGCTTCCATCTGTATACCAGGTCAGCTCTGCCCCTATAAGGGGAAAATCCCTGAGATCTGGATGGGTCCCTTGTAAACTGCTCAAGATCTCTGAACAGTCATGTATGGGACTGTCCAGATATAGATCAGGTAAGTGTTGAGGGATTGAGGGCCTGACTGATGACAAATTGGACCTGTGGGGGACTGAGAAGAAGAGCCTGATAATGAGTCAGTCTGGCATTGGTTAGCCACCTGTCAGGGGGCTGCTTTAGCACTCCTTCAATAGTATGAGGAATAGTCACTCTCAGGGTTTGGCCCAAAGTCAGTTAACCAGAGTCTTTGACCAATAAGGCAGGGGCTGCTATTATTCAGGGGCATTGGGGCCATCCCATTGCCACTGGGTCTAATTTCTTTGATAGGTAAGAAACTGGTCTCTTCCAAGGGCAGAGAGTTTGAGTCAATACCCCTTTAGCTATGCCTTTGTTCTCATCAATGTAAAGATGGAAAGGTTTGTGGATGTCTGGCAAAGCTAATGCTGGGGCTTCAAGGAGGGCCTTTTTCAACTGGAGGGAGGTCTTTACCCTTTCTAGGGTCCATTCAAGGGAAATTTCCCGTCCCATCGTGGCCTCATAGGGAGGCTTGGCAATCTCTGTGAATCTGGGTATCGGTATCCAGAGCCTACAAAACCTCACTGACCCCCAAGAACTCACATACCTGTCACCGTGTTCTGGGATGGGGAATATTGAGGATGGTCTCCTTGCAGGCTTGAGACAGCAGGCATAGTCCCCCTTGAGTATGTACCCAAAGTAAGTTAATTCCCTCTGATAGAGCTGTGCCTTCCTGGTTGAAACTCAGTATCACATGTGGCCCAGTTCTCTCAGAAAGGCTTCTGAGCCTGAGCAGTGGGCTTCTTCATCTGAGGCTGCTATAAGAAAGTCATTTGGGGATGGGCCTGGCAATACTCACCCAGATACTCATGGAGTGTCTCCTTAAAGATGGTGGATGAGTTTTTAAATCCTTGTGGCAGTCTGGTCCTAGCCAACTGTCTGTTGAATCAATGTTCTGGATTGCTCCATTCAAAGGCAATCAGAGGTTGACTGGCTGGGGCCAATGGCAGACTGAAGAATGCATCCTTGAGGTCCAGAACCATGTACACATTGCATTCACATGACAGAGTGCTTAGCAGAGTGTACAGGTTCAGCACCATGGGGTTGATGTCCTCTACCTGTTTATTAACTTCCCTCAGATCCTGCACAGGCTGGTAGTCATTGGAGTGGGGCTTCTTTACTGGCAGGAAAGGAGTATTCCAGGTGGACTGACTAGGGACTAATAACCCTTGTTCCCAAAGTCGGTTTTATGTGAGATGTTATTCCCAGTTTGGCCTCTTGGGCCATAGAGTATTGGCAAACTTGGATTGGGCTGGCATTAACCCTCATTTGGACCATGATTGGGGCCTAATGCTTGGCCAGCCCAGTCTGATTTCTTTCTGCCCATACACCTGGAAACCTTTCCCATAGTTTCCTCAGATATGGGCTTTGAAGGGGTAGCTTGAGAGGGAGAGGTATAGAGTTTATATTCTTCCTCCAGTGTCACAGTTAACACATTTACAGAACCATTCTGAATAATATCTTGTACTCCCTTGGGGCTGAAATGTATTTGTGACTCCATTTTAGTCAAAAGGTCTCACCCCAAGAGTGGATATGGGCACCCAGGGATGACCATGAATGAATGGGTTTCCCATCCCATTCCTAAGTCCACTTCTCTTTGGGTAGTCCATGAATATTGATTTGTCCCAGTGGCTCTCTGGACCCATGTTCTTTTGGTGGACAGAGGTCCCATGGGCTGTTTCAGGATTGAATGCTGAGCTTTAGTGTCAAGTAGAAACTCTACTGGTCTCCCCTCCACCTTCAATATTACCCAGGGATCATGGAGAGGACATGATCCCTGATGCCCTCAGTCACTGAGTTCTCCTATCTCCAGGATTTTAGGACTTTCCTCCCTTTGTCTTTGTGGACATTCATTTTTTCCAATGCCCCATCTCTTTGCAATAAGCACACTGGTCATTTTGGAGATGAAGTTGGTGTTGCCCTTCCGCTCTCAGTTGAGGGGCTGGTTTGCCCATTTCTTGCATAAGCCATGTTTTTTTAAATTCCCTTGGGTCAGATTTTCCCATGGCAGCCAGTAGTATTTTGGCCAGGCCTCTAGTTTGTTTATCTTCTGGAGTCTCTCTATTATTACAAAGTTTTTCTGCTATTGCTACAAGTTCTGACATTTGCTTACTTGCAAAACCATACAGTCAGAGTTTTCTGCAGATGTTTGGTGCTGCCTGGTTGACAAAAGCCATGTTCATGGCCGGCTGGTTTTCTCTTGCTTCTGGGTCTAGAAGCATGTATGTCTGATAGGTTTCTAGTAGCCTAAAAAGGCCACCAGGATTTCCTCCTTACCTTGTATAACCTGCCCTACCTTAGATAAATTTGTGGACTTCCTAGCAGCCTCTCAGAGACTCCCCCTTCAGAATCTGGCTGTAGGCTTTGAGTCTCTCCTTACCTTCAGGGCTGTTGGGGTCCCAGTTAGGGCAGGCTAAGGGGAAGGCTGCATCTATGACAGCCTGTACAATTGTGGGTTGGCCATTAGGTCCAGGAACTGGCTTGTGGGTGGCAGCTAAAATCTGTTCCCTTTCCTCAGTTGTAAAGAGAACCTGAAAAAGCTGCTGAGAATCATCCCAAGTGGCCTGAGGAGTTATCATTAGAGAATATAATAAGCGTAGGAGGGCCGAAGGTTTATCTGATAACTTTGAATTCTTCATTTTCCAATTATACAGGTCACTAGTGGAGAAAGGGATATGGGCTATGAACTGTTGGCAGTCCTGATCAGGGAGCGGGCTGTTGCTCACAAGAGCAGTGCAACCTCGGTGGGGTCTGGCTGTCTCACGGCCCAGGCTCACATATAAGGAGGACTGTTCATGTTTCCTCCCTCTTCCCCGGGGCCCTGATTGGCAGCTACCGCTTGTGGTACAGGTTCTGGCCCAGGGGCAGGTACATAGGGCCAGAGGCTGGCTTATGATCTTCTGGTAGTTTAGATTTTTTAACAGGCAGGATGGCTGGGGCTGGCAGCAAAAAGTGGTTCAACCAAGGAGGGGGTCTTTCTATCAAGTATTGCCAGGCTGTGATGTATGGGACCTGGTCAGGATGCCCAGGACTCCCATACATGATACCTTTAACTTTATACATGGTGGGGAGGTGGGAGGTGCCTTCCTCTGGCCATCCCACTTTGAAAATCAGCCATTCATTTCTCCAAAAGATGGTTAGTTTGCCTGACCATACTGTTAAACCTACCTTGTCCACTAGGTGTCTGAAATCCTTGAAATGTGACTGACTAGGTCCAGTGGGGTGGAACTGGTTGTCTGTCCCATAGTACCTTTCAATAAAACTTTCAAGAAACCAGAAAAGGACAAACAAGACACAGACACACAGACACAAAAACAAATTTCCCTGGAAGCAAAACAGAAATGAAAATGCTGTAGACAGTGGCCTATTCTGTAAACAGGCTCTACCAGATGGGTGTGACCCATCAGTGTTTACCAAGACCAGAGTCAGACTGGAGCTCTCAGGTTCTGCCAGACTGTAGTTTTCCAGCTACACCAGATGGTGGAATATCCCATGAAGGGGCTCCACCAAATTGGGGCTCTTCAGCTCCACCAGAAGGGGGTCCAGAGTGTCCTTGGAACCCTCTGGACCTGAGGTAATTACTGGCTCACCAGCCTTACCTCCATGGGCCTCCAGATTGTGCCCAGACACCAAATTTACCAAAAACAAAAAAAAGAAGAAAGCAAACCAAAGACACACAGTACAGAGGGAAACACCAACTCACTGATTGGAAGAGAACCAAATGCTATCCTGTAAATGCTCCACTATTGAATCTGGGGGTCCCCAGTTATCTAGGATGAGCCCCAAAATGTAAGGGCCTGAGAATCTCTGAAGAAAGATCCCAGACTCAAATAGTATGTAAAAACAAAGAGAATTTATTCTGCAGAGCCAGCCAGCATGTAGGGGTCAACCATTCATACAAAATGTAGACCCTGGGAGGAATTTGCAGGCTCCCTTTAAGCACAGCTAGAATTTTGGTGGGCTTAGTCTTTTCTAATGTAATTGGCTAATTTGAACAGTACCTTAACTTGCACTCTTTTGATTGGTCCTAAGGTTTTGGTGGGCTAAGTCTAGGGGAATTTCAGGCGGGTTAGGTAGTTCTTAAAATGATTGGCTAGGCAAGCAGCAATTACAGTTGCGTATCTCTGATTGGGTGGGGCAGAAGGGTTGTGGAAAGCACAAAAGGGACGTGTCTCCAGGTACTTACTTAGCCCCTTGGCAGTTATCTTTTCTGGACACATGTCAGGATCACTGTCGATTAATAGCCTGCCCTTTCTCAGAAGTTGTGTCTGCCTCGATGGGAAACTGGAACTTAGGCCTAGTTAGGGTGGCACCTTACTGAACTGAAGCCTCTCATGGTGTCAGTTTAGTCCCTTCATTAAGTTCATTAGGGATATAGGTGTATAACTTTCTTTCCTTCTTGCATATCTGTCTGGTTTTGGTATGAGGGTGATGTTTGCTTCATAAAAGGAGTTGGGGAGCATGCCCTGATCTCCAATTATGTGGAAGAGTTTGACAAAAATTGGGTTGAGAACTAAGGTTTTATAGGGTTAGACATCCTGTACTGGACTTTTCTTTTAGGGGAGGTTTTTGATTAACTTTTCAATCTCCATGGATGTGATACATTTGTTTAGGAGATTAATCTTCTCTGAGTTTAGTTTTGGTAGGTGGTATGTGTCTATGAATTCATCCATTTCTTTGAGCTTATTTAATTTTGAGGAGTAGAGGTTTTGGAAGTATGTCCTGATGATGCTTTGAATTTCATTGATGTCTGGTCTCTACTTTTTCATTTCTGATTTTTTTTTTTTTTTTTGAGACTTCTCTTTCCCTCTCTCTCTCTTTTTCTTGATCAATTTGGCCAGGGGGTTGCCAGTCTTGTTTGTAAGTTATTTTCTTAATTTCCATTTTATTTATTAATTTCTTCTCTAATCTTCGTTATTTATTTCCATCTCAAGTTCTTTTGGTTGGATTCTTCTTGTTTTTGCAGCACCTTTTGGTGGACAGCCAGGGGGTTGATTTGGGTTCTCTCTGATTTTTTTTTTTTTTTTTTTTTTTTTTTTTTGGTTTTTCGAGGAAGGGTCTCACTCTGGTCCAGGCTGACCTGGAATAAACTCTGTCATCTCAGGGTGTCCTTGAACTCATGGCAATCCTCCTACCTCTGCCTCCGGAGTACTGGGATTAAAGGTGTGCGCCACCATGCCCGGCTCTCTCTGATTTTGTAATGAAGGCATTTAGGGCTATGAATTTTCCTTTTAGGACTGCCTTCATTGTGTCACATAAGTTTTTGGTAGGTTGTGTTTTCATTGTCATTCAATTCTAATTATTTTACAATTTCATTTTTATTTTCTTCCACAATACATTGTTTAAATGTGTGTTGTTTAGTCACAAGGAGCTGGTGGAGTTCTTGATGTGTCTCTTGTTGTTAAGTTCTAGGTTTAAAGCACTGTGATCTGGCATGATGCAGAAATTTACTTCAATTTTCTTGACTTTATGCTGGCATGCTCTATGGCTTAATAAATGGTCGATTTTGGATAAGTTTCCATGGGATGCAGAGAAGAATGTGTATTCTGTAACATCAGGGTGAAACGTTCCATAGATATCCACTAGGTCTAGTTGATCTATGATGTTGTTGAGCAGTATTATTTCCTTATTAATTTTCTGCTTGGATGATCAGCCTATTGATGAGAGCGGAGTATTGGAGTTTCTGACTATGATAGTATTGGTGGTTATTTCTGTTTTATTGTCAAGTATATATTGTTTTATAACTGTGCTGCACCTGTGTTTGGTTCACATATATATTTATGATTGTGATGTGCTCATGTTGGATCATTTCCTTGATGAGCATTTTTTGGTTTGAAGTCTATTTCATGAGATATTAATATGGAAATACCTGCTTGTTTTTTATGTCCATTTGCTTAGAATATCATTTTCCAACTACTCATCCTGAGGAAGTGTCTATCTTTACTGGTGAGGTGTGTTCTTGAAGACAACAGAAAGAAGAGTCCAGTGATTTGATCCATCCTGATAATCAGTGTCTTTTGATGGGTGAGTTAAGATCATTAATGAAGCCAAAGGGCCCAGGTTTGATACCTCAGTACCCACATAAGTCAGATACAAGTAGTGGCTTATGTTTCTTAGGTTAACTTCCAATAATTAGCAGCCTAGCTATGCCTGTTCTCTCACTCAAATAATAAATGAATTAATTAATTTTTAAAAATACAGTTTATATATTTGAAAGGAAAGAAAGAGAGAATTAGTATGCCAGAGTTTCTTGCTACGGTAAACAAACTCCTGATTCATGACTACTTTGTGCACCTGGCTCTATGTGGGAACTAGGGAACTGAACTTGGGCCACTATGCCTTAAAAGCAAGTTTCTTTAACCACTAAGCCATGACTCCAGTCCTCAGAGTATGATTAAACTACCAAACGTAGCCTTGAACTCATGATGTTGTCAAGGTAAGCCTTGAACTTGTGATCCTCCTGTTTCCCCTTGAGAATAGTTGGGATGTTCATCTCCTGCTTAGATACTTACCAGGTGAGGGGATCTCTACCAATATTGAGATACATAGTCATATTTATCCATAACAGCTTTCAGCAGAAAATCCCATTGGAAATCCATTTGAATGTATAAATGGAGAACTTTAACCTCATTTCCAGCTATGAAAAAAGCTCCATTCTTCTGTAAAATGGGTCTCACTGTTGCTCAGACTGATACTGAACTCACTATGTACACCAGGATGGTCTTGAACTCATAGCAATCTCCTAATGCAGCTGTCTACAGTTGGTATTATTGGCATGATCTGTAGGAACTAACCTCAAGTCCTACATTTGGCCTATAAGAACTTTTCAGAACCTGTATTTGGGCTGAAGAGATGGAATAGTGGTTAACGCATTTGCATGTGGATCCATGTTCAACCCCCCAGATCCCACATAAGCCAGAATCACAAAGTGACATGTGTACAAGGTTGCACATGCACACAAGGTGGCATATGTTTCTGTTGTTTGATTACACTGGCTAGAGGTCCTGGGGTACAAATTCTCTCTCTCTCTCACTCTCTCTCTCATTCTTCTTCTTGCATTCATTACACCAAAAAAAAGCATCTGTTTTGCTTGACTCAGGGAAAAAAAAATAAAGGATTTATCTATCTTTATTGCTGGGTCATAGCCATAGATTGTTACAAAAAAAAAAAAAATCACTGCCAAGTGTGCGATAATGTCCAGTAAGTTGTTGACTAGGAAAGGCCCTGTTGCAGCCAACACAATACAGGCTTTTGCCAAAGCTGTTGGTTGCCCACCAGAACTAGAAGGTAAGACGTATTGCTGAGGACTCCACATGCTTGGGCTACAGGTCACTGAGAAACCAATCTGGAGCTGAGCTCAAAGCTTCCTCCCTGCTGTAATTCTAGCACTTAGAAACCTGGGGAAGAAGGATGGCAAGTTCAAAGATTCTGGGCTCCAAAGTAAAGATTTTTAAGCCAAAAAAGCTACAAGATAAGAGGAGGCAACAGAACAGAACAGCGATACTGGTCCCCATAGGAAGAGCTGGGGACCATGGGAGCAGTGAGGTCACTGGCAGCATTATGACCTCACAGCTGAGCTCACAGGCAGGCACCTTTCATAGTTACAGGGAGTCCCAGTAGGACAGGACCTGTGGCGACAGGACTCTGAGATGGCCTCCTCTGGAAGTGATGTTGGCACTCGTTCCTGAGGAGTTGGTTGTGGAGAAACCAACAGAGAAAGGAGCAGACCATGGATTTCCAGCTGAAATCCCATTCTTTCACTGACAAGAGGGCTGAACTCTGCCAGGAGTACTGGACTTCTCACGTGCTGTGAATTTTGGGCCATATGTAGCACATGGGGGAGGGGCAGGCAGGACTGGAGGAATCTGACAGACAGTGCTTTGCTGTGCTGGTGGGTCAGCCATGCAGGGGGTCATGGGCCTCAGGTTCCTCACTGGAAAAACACCAGTGTACTTTAATGCCCTAAGATCTGTGTGCAGCCGGGCCCCTCTCTTATGGAAGTGAGACTTTGTGTTTGAAATTTTCTGTCCTTCAGTGACTGCTCCCCATGCATGCTCGCCTCTAGGATCATAGGACTATGATTGTCATCTCCTGAGTGGAGCTGATCTGAAGATATTTCCAGAAATGTAGAGTAATAGAGAGATAAAAACGATTTCTGATGGATAGGATGGAACATTAAGAGGGGATAGAGCACTATTTCAAAAGTCTGGACGTCATTACCAGATACCATTATGGAATAATTTGGTCACTCACAAAATACTTCTGTAAACTATAAACTACTGTGACTGGGCTTGGTGGCCTGTTCCTAGAATTCCTCAACTATGAAATAAACAGAGGCAAGAATCTCAAGTTGGAGGCCTGACTGAGCTACATAGTAAAAAAGAACCTGAGATAAAATGGAGATAAAGAGAGAGAGAGAGAGAGAGAGAGAGAGAGAGAGAGAGAACCTACCTCAAACTAAACAAAATCAATACAGTGCTCAAAAACGTCTCTTTATCCTCTGAGTGAACTGTGTTCAGTCCTAGAGATCAGTAGGAACCCAAGACGCCACAAGACACCCAGGTCCTAGGAATGTCCCAGACTAAGTGTGTCATGCTCCCATGGCTCCTCAAGTTTGACCACTGTCTGTTCATGATCTTACCAAGGAGAAGCCACCTGCGATGTCATCAGGACAACACATATTGAGAATTCAAGGCTAATATCCACACCAAGTTCCTGGCCATGGGTATGGTAAACCTGCAATGTCCAGCTCATCGTTAGTTGTCTAAGGCAGGATCAAGGTACCTGTTCAATGGAGGGAAGTCTGTGAGGTGTTCTGAGGCTGGGGGTGGAGAGTGCAGAAAGTAGGAAGCCCTCTTCCTGAAGAGCACTTCCTCCCCAGACCTGTCTCTCTGGGCAGTCTGGGATTCTGTCATCTTCTGTGTTGAAGTTACTTCTTGTTGCTGGGACAAAACACCTGAGCAAAAGCGGCTTATGAGAGGAAAGGGTTCATCTCAGCTCACAGACTGCAGTGGAAGCTTCACCATGGTGTAAAAAGCATAGCACAAGCAGGACACTGACTCACACTGTCACATATCAACAAGGAGATAGCAGAGTAACTAGGCTGAGCTGTGAACCCCCAGTAGGTGTGAACCAATAAACTTCCGGGTTCTTCCCCACTGACCTAACTCCTCCAGCAAGGCTCCACCTTCCAAAGACTTCATGCCCTTCCCAAACTGCCCCCAGCTGAGGACCAAATATTTTAAAAAGATGAGGTATGGGAGATATTTTACATTGAAATCACAAGTTTCCCATTCTCTGTCCATGTGGCCTCTTGGAGTTTATATTTCTCAGCATGAGCTGTTCTAAGAGTTAGAGCTGAGCCTAGAGTGTGACTCCACTAAGCCAGTCAACAATTAGGTCCAGCTGGCAAGAGGGAAAGGCATACATGTGGCTGCACGTGCTAAATCCTGGCATGGTCCTCACATGGTGTTCCTGGGTATGCTGCCATGGGAATTGCAGATAGTCCAGAGCCAAGGGCAGACATTGCTGTCTGCCTTCCCAGGCTGATTCTGAATCAGCAAACACAGCCAGTGCTTCAGGATAGTGGGACAGGAAGGCGAAGGAGAGGACAGGTAGTGATGTGTAGCATGGAGGTAATCCATCCCATCAGCAGGACCCTAGAGGAGGTTGCTTGTGGACACAGACTGCCTGGCTGCCTTCCTGACCTGGGCACTTGCTTAAACCTGTTGTGGTGGCCACAGGTCAGAGCAGGAGGAGCACAGTTCCTGTGTAGTCAGGAAAGAGGCTCTGCAGTCCTGCTTTGAGGTTTTGCAGTCCAACACCCTGCAAGAGACCTGAGCCTGAGCGAGTCCTGTCCACTCTCACAGCAGCTCCCAGATGTGTGAAGGTCTCCGCACCAAAGCAGCTCTATCCTGGTTGTCCGTCCTCTGCTGTCTATGGCAGTGAGGCACCTCTCTGTCACATAGTCCTCTAACCTTGTGCTCTGTTCTCTGAAAGCCACCCACAGACCACACTGCTCCTGCACCAGCCACTTATGATCCTGCATGTCCTGGTGGTGTTCCTTGTCCTGAGGGTGATCTCAGTAGTGTGGCCTCAGCTCAGGTTTGTGCCTTTTCCTCTTACCCCCAGCCCCTGTCTGCTCACTCCATCCTTTTCCTCTGAGGACTGAATCTTTGACCCTTCCCCCTCTCTTTCACTCTCTTGGATAATTTTCAAGGCAGAGTCTCCCTGTAGCCCACACTGACCTGGGACTTACTCTGTTGCTTTGGGTGCTGGGATTAAAGACATACAGTACCATGCTTGGCTGTGTCCTCTCTCCATTCTCTCTTCTGATGGCTTTGTCCTCAGAGTCACACAATGGATGTGCCTGAAAGACCAGTATTAGGGAGACTGAGGCAGGAGGGTTGTAAATTCAAGGCCAGACTGGGTATATAATAAATTCTATGTCTGGATTAAAAAGTGAGACACCCTCTCTACAAAACCAAACCAAACAATCAACAGCAAAAGACCAGGACTGTTTACCAGTGGCCTGGTATGTGCAAGGACTTCAGTTTAATCCCAAGTCTATAGAAAATCGCCCTTCAGGCTGGTCAAGGTGGTTCAGATCATTACTCCAAGTTACTGGGGAGGCTGAGACAAGAGGATTATTTGAGGCCAGGAGTTTCAGAACAGTCTGGACAAGATAGGAAAACCTCCATCTGAAAACAAAACACACAAGAAATGAGGCCATGGGCTCGAGATGCCATGGAAAATGTCCAGTATGATAGCAGGTGCAGGAGTGTCACCTGGACAGTTACTGGACAGCCAGTGGTGCATCGCTCGCTCCTGCACTTGCCAGGTCCTGAGTGAACTTTCTGTACTTGCAGTATCACAAGGTCAGTAGAGAGAGACGAGCTCTCAAGCTGGAGCTGGACAAGATGAAGTAAGGAGGGATGGGAGGGGGAAGTCTGGGGGATTTCTCTGTGGGGATGGCGGGAACCCCAGGAGACAGGCTTGGCCATGTGTAGAGCCAAGTTGTAGTCCCAGCTGTGCTCCTGACTCATGGATGGTCTATGGTCACATGTGTCCTCTCTGGGACCTGTCATTTGTGAATCAGCTTTTGTACCTTTGGATCTTTCTTATTCTTTTTTGTTTTTCTATTATTATTTTTAGTTTTTGGTTTTCAAGATAGAGTTTCACTCTCACCCAGGCTGACCTGGAAATTACTATGTAGTCTTGGGGTAGCCTTGAATTCTTCTACCTCTGCCCCCTGGGCACTGGGATTAAAGGTGTGTGCCACAATGCCCAGTCACCTTTGGATCTCCTGATGCCACTATCCTGTGGGATGTGTGGCAAGGCTCACGACCCCGTCTCAAGAGTGGTTCTGAGTGTTCTCTATTCCTTCCTTTCTGCTTTGTCTCTGGCCACAGAAAAATTAACAATGAGCTGAACTAGGCCAAATGTGACCTGGAGAAGAAATGTGAAGATCTGACAGCTGAGAAAGCTGCTGTGGTATTTCAGGTGGAGGAGCTGCGGCAGCAGGTGAGAAGGAGAGTCCTTGCTTCTGATGAGGAGGGGAGTCCTTGCCTCTGAGCCTCAGCTTTTCCTCACCGTCTGCAGCATCGTTGAGTGTAGCCTCATGCCAAGAGCTGGGTGAACTGGACCCTCATTCTGGTCCTGGCATAGAATTCTCCAGAAAGGATTTTTTTTAAATGGAAACCTGACCACAAAATATCAATGATACATTTTTATTTTAAATTAAAAAAAATCTGTGTGAGATATAGAGAGAATTGTTGTGCCAGGACCTCCAGGTACTGCATTCAAACTCCAGATGGTTACGCTACCTTGTGCACATTAGCGACCTTGTATGGTTGCATCTCCTTGTGCATCTGGCTTATATGGGGACCTGGAGAGTCAAACATGGGGCCTCAGACTATGCACACAAGCACTTTAATGGCTAAGGTGTCTCTACAGTCCACAATTGTTATTTATTTTATTTTATTATTTTATTTGAGACACAGAGAGAGAGAATGGGTACAACAAGGCCTCTGGACACGGCATATGAACTCCAGATGCATGTGCCACCTTGTGTATCTGGCTTACATGGAAACTGGAAAATCAAACCTGGGTCATTAAGCTTCACAGGAACATGTCTTAAGTGCTAAACCATCTCTCCAGTCCCACAATGTTTAATTTTAAAGTGTCATTACTGAAAGTTATCATTTTATATTCCATATTTTTTTAATCAAATGAGGAACAAGGGACCAATTTGAAACCCTTAACTTACAGGACATTCTTTTGTTGTTGTTTGGATGGTTGTTTGGTTTTTAGATGTAGAGTCTCACCCTAGCCCAGGCTGACCGGGAAATCACTATGTAGACTCAGGGTGGCCTCGATACCTCTGCCTCCCTAGTGCTGGGATTAAAGGTATGTGCCACCAAACCTGGCTTACAGGACTTTTTAAAAAAAGAATTTTATTTTTATTTATTTGAGAGAGAGAGATGAGAGAGGAGGAAGGGAAAATGGGTGAGCCATAGCAAACTAACGCCAGGGGCATGTGCATGTGACATATGTAGGTTCTGGGGAGTTGAACCTAGGTTCTTAGGCTTTTCAGGCAAGTACGTACTTAACAGCTAAACCATCTCTCCAGCTGTAGTTTGTATTTTTTGAGACAAGGTGAAAAATGTAGCCCAGGAGGATTTGTAACTCATACCTAGCTGAGGCTGGCCTTGAATTTGTGGAAATCTTCTTGCCTCATAAAAATGAAAATGGAAAACCAAGTGTTGAGATTATAGATATGATAAGGCCACCTTTTAGACATTTCATTTTATTTCCAGCCCAGGCCATATAATTCTACTCTCCATATACTTTTCATACATGGACATAGCCTTGAGTTTTAACTGATGATAGTTTACACCATTTTAGGGGATTCTAACTAATAGCCTGGGCTCCAGAAATTGCAACTATTTATTTTCCTCATGCAATTGACTAGCCAGTCGTTGCTGGCCAAGAAACGGGCCAGGAGACAGTTGGAGGCGCTGGGTAGACAGTGTAAAGCCCACCACAGATCAGCTGTACCCTAGGGAACAAGTGACCCCAGAGTCCTGAATACCAGCCTGTGAGTATTTCTCCGACTGTTAGAGGTGGGATCCCCTGGCTCCTCCTTAACCCTGCAGAGCCTGGAGTCTCCACTTTAGGAGTGAACAGTAATGACACAAAGTTTGGGTTGGATTCAGAACTGAGCTGCCCTAGTCTCTGTTGAAATGCTTCACGTGACTACTGCAGTTCCCTGAATGTCTAGATTAGCAGCTTCCTCATAGACCTGCTGAGGATTCAATGAGAAAAAAAATGTGGAAACTGTTGGATATTAGGAAGCTGTGCCGAAGCATGGGTTACCTGCCTCTGCTTGTCCCCAAGTGGGGTCTAAATGTCACAGAAGATGATGAGGTGTGAGGCTGTGTGTGGGAGACATGGGCTCTGTGAGCTCCCATTTATCCACGGAGAGTCTGATTATGGCCAGCATCAGCCCTCACACCCAGGTCTTCCTGCAGGTCCGTGACAAGAGCCAACAGGTTCAGGATCTGCAGCAGCAGAGGGAGCAGTGCCTGGCCCTCAAGCAGATATGCAGCTGCCTTTCAGCAGCTCCAGGTGGCCTGTCACCAGCTCAAGTTTGAAAACTACAACTTGCACGAGCAGTTTGCACCTCAGGGCCTGATGGGGGACCAGCTGCAGCATATGGAGGCCCAAATCAGGGTGGCAGCTGACATAGCTAAGACTGATATGATTGTTACACACACCCTATGTAGTGGAGACACCATGGTAAGCCGGGCTCTCCCCTACCATTCCTCTCCTCCCTGTGTCCCTCTGTACCCTCCTAACCTAGTCCCTTCCTGCAGGTGAATCAGAAAAACCATGAGGCCTGTGATCTTGAGGAGCAGCTGCACCAGTGCCTGACCCACCTGCAGCGCTATGAAGGGTGCCACCCACAGCTCCGGGCTGCCTATGATTGCCTCAGAGGTGAGCAGGAGGCGCTGCACAGGCAGTTGGTGCTGCAGAGCCAGCACGTGGTCCTGCTGCAGCACAGCGAGGCCCAGGCCAAGATGGAGGCCCAGAGAGCCCAGCAGGAACTGCAGGAGGTTGATGAGGGTAGGCCCAAGTGGGAGGATGTGCCACTCCTGTTCCTTCACACTCCTTCCTGGTCCCTTCAAGGGACGGAGAATGTAGGACCAGAATAGGCTTCCACTGACACTTGAAATTCCTATCTTGGCCCCAGACTCAAATCACGATGCTTGAAGCATGCATCCTGGAGCTCAAGGACCTCATGGAGGACGTCTACCATAAGTGTGTGCTGCTCTCTGCAGAGTCGGACAGCATTGGTGAGCAGAGCCAGGCCCACGTCAGGGGGCTGCACATGGGATGGGCCACAGGCATCATATGGTCTGAGTCTGCAACTGCATGCCATCCACACAGGAGATTACACTGCCATCTCTCAGCACCAGAGGGCATCGATGAAGGCACATGCCATAGAAAAAGAGAATTGCATTAGTGATCTGAGACAGGAGGAAGAGATGGAGGTAGGAGCCTGACACGTCTGTGGGCTGGGCAAGTGCAGAGCTGGCACTGAGCACCTTTCTCCTCAGATCAAGTTGTCGGAGTGGCAGGAACTCAGACTAAGACAGGAAAAGAAGGGTTGGTGGAAGTTCTTTGGATCCCTCCTGAATACTGCTAATCAGCCTTCTCCAGGGGCCCCAGGCCCCCAGGATGGCAGCACTTCTGACCAACATGGTAGTAAGTAGAGCCTCGGGTAGGAGTCAGCAGAGGATAGACATTCCCACAGGAGTGCTGGCATGGGGTTGGACCTACAGAGGACAGGGCTGGCATGACCCTCACAGCACTGTCCTGACCCTTCTTCCCACAAATCTTCAAGAGGTGAGCCTTGAAGACAGTGTGGGGCCTGAACAAGGCAAGGCTGCAGAGGCCTCTCCTCATGAAAAACCCACTGCACAGCTGATGGTACAGCAGCTTGCTTGGATCCAGAGCCAAGCAAGGAATTCCTGAGCTTGGGCAGCAAACCCTATATTCCCTTCTATCACCACCATGAGAATACAAACAGGATCATGCTAAAGTCCCTACTATGCCTTCCTTCTCACCCCTTAATTCTTAAGTAGCAAGATACAACCCACTGGCACTCTGGCTAAGATCAGCTGGGCAACATTATAAGGGTCCATAGCCTTAGCAAGACAGTGTGATGATATTTTCCTGAGCTCAGCAGAGCACCTGCCTATTGTTCCACTTTCTTTCCCTACCCTGTCTTTTTAATGTTTTCTTTCTTTTTCTTTGTTGTTTTTTTTTGTTTTGCTTTTCTTGTTTTCTCTTTTACTCCTTCCTCCCATCTCTCCAAAAGGTTATTACACAAAAGGTTATGTAAGTGGAATTCCTTTATTAGAATAAGCCTCTCTAAGTGGAAGATTATCAGTTAACAGAAGAAGTTTTCAGAACAAGACAAATTCCTGGCTTTTATGACCTAGTAATGGAAGGGTCTCTGAGTAGAGGTAAGGCCTTGCTACAGGGTTGATGTGACTCAGGTTTCTTTTGGTAGGGGTAAGAGAAGGCATGGGATAGGTGACAGTCACAAATCAGAGTACCATCTGCTGTGTCCTGCCCAGGAAGGTAGCTTTCTCTCACTGAACCTAGGGTCAGAAGAGAAGGAGCTGCACAGTGGCTTGTGTAAAGAACAGTAATGCCTATCTTCCTGTTTAAAAAATGAAGCTTTTATTGATAATCTCCTTACAAATAGGCAGTATGTCATTATTCTAATATCCCCTCTCTTCCCCTAGTTCGACTAGACTGGATCACTTCTTCTTTCCAACTAGCCTCTCTTCTGTGTTGATGTCATCCATTTCCCCTTCCTATTCTACAGTTCCTGTGTATGTAGCTGCATCTACTGTGAGGCAGGAATAACAAGGTTGCTTGGTGTCTTGAAGACAGTAGTGAATGTACTCCTCCCCTTCCTTTGCCTCTGACATTCTTTCCTCCACCTCTTTCGCCACAGTCCCTGAGACTTGGAGGGTGGGATAGTGCTTTCTCAATGCTGAGCACACCACTGTCATTTCTTCTCAGCACTGTGGTTAATTTGAGTCTCCCAGTGGCATCCACCCTCTCAGAATAGAAGCTTCTCTAACCAAAAATGAGGATAGTATTAATAGATGTGCGTGCTTTGCTAGCAAGTGCCTTTAACTGCGGAGCCATGCCACCAGCTCCACTGTGCCTTCTTCTCTTTGCCCACCTTGTAGGAACAGGTCCAGGAAATGAGACAAGGGAAGCAGCAGCTACACGTTGTGCTGGCCAAGCCGATTCACCTAGAAGGTGAGGGAGAACTCATGAAGTATAAATCCTGAGGGACTCATGGCTAAGTAGTAAGGATCACCTTAAGGAGGCTTTGACCAGGTGTGGTCTCTCATGTCTCTCACTTCAGTACACAATGGCATTACTAACACTCAACAGGGTATTTGGGGACAATTATATGAGTCAAGGTCAGCCTAGGCAACAGTGAGTTCCAGGTCAACAGGGCAGACCTGAGAATTCAGCCCTTAAGTCACACTCTCTTTATGGTGAGGTTGTAGCTGAGGTTGTAGCGGTTACAACCTGCTGTCTTTCCCCAGGAGGAAAAGAGCTGAAGTGGGAGCAGGAGGCTACTCAGTTGGACCTGAACACCTTTGAGGACCAAGGCAGCCAAGAAGCCATGGTGAGCTGGACCCTGGGTACCCCTTCTCTCTTTCCTGCCTCCCTCTGGGACCTGTTCAAAGATCCACATCTTCCTGCAGGTGGCACAGAAGAAACCAGAGGCTCAGGGTCTCCAGGAGCAGAGGGAGCAGTGCCTGGCCCACCTGCAGCAGTGTGCCACCCCATCCCTGCAAGGCTGCCCTGCCTGTGCTCAGCCGGCCTCAGAGCAGGAGGCCCTCAGCCAACACCTGCACAGCCAGGTGTGGAAAGGCCACAGCACATGGCCCAGAGCCAGAGCACAGCAGAGATGGCCTCCAAGCAGGTACAGGTAGAAGAGTCCCAAGGGAGAAGGGATGAGGCTAGGTCTAGGTGGAACGAGCTGCCCATCCTGAGTCTGCTCACTCTTTCCTGCCCCACAGGAACACCTGGAAGGCATGGGCCAGGAGAATCTGTCAGGCCAAATCCATACTGTCCAGGCCTGCCACAGCTCCTGTGACAAACACTGTGTCCCTTTTTCTACAAAGATTATGACATCATTACTATTTAAAAGCCCAAAACTCTGCCCAACCCAGTCTCTGTCACTCCTTGCCAATCCCACTTTCCTCTCAGTTTATAGAGTGCTCCACTAAAGTGTAAGGAGCCATAGCTTGGATCCCAACCCAACTGTGTCCCTGTCCTTGAGAGGTAGAGATAGGTAGATCAGAAGTTCAAGCTCACCATTGTCTACCTAATCAATATCTAATCTACATAATCTTTATTTAAATGCCATTTTCTTTTCTCTTCTGGTGACCAGTTTCCTTTCAACTTAGATTTTCTTCCTGTTATACTTTTCCTTGTTCTTTTTTCCTGTTTTTTTTTTATGCTTTCTCCATTCTTTTTTCTTTCATTCTGTCCTTTCTGTTGAGACATTGTCTCTCTCTCTTTTTTTACCATCTTCTTTTCTGTATCAAATAACATTTAAGGTCAGGAGAGATGGCTTACTGGTTAAAGGGTCTTGCTTGCAAAGCCTGACAGTCCAGCTTCAATTCTCCAGTGCCCAAGTGAAGACAGATGCACCAGGTGATGCATGCATCTGGAATTCGTTTGTGGTGGTGGAGACCCTGGTGTTGCACATCCTCTCTCTGTTTCTCTCTCTTCCTCTCTCCTGAAATATTTAAAAATATTTTCATTTAAAAATATTTTTATTTCTATGGGAGAGAGATGAAAATAGAGAGAGAAGAGGGAAGAGATAGAAGAAAGTATAGGAGCATCAGGGCCTCCCCCCAATGAAGACAAACTGCAGACACATGGGCCACTTTGTGTGTCTGTTCTCTCGTGGGTACTGTAGCATTGAATCTAGACCATCAGCCTTTACAAGTAAGTGGCTTTCACCATTGAGCCATCTCTCTAGACTCCTTCCTTTCTTTTTTTCCCTTTTCTTTATTCTTATTTTTCTTTATGCAATTTTTCTTTCCCCTTTCCTGCTTGATATTTCTTACTCCTATTCCTTTTATTCTTCCTTCTTGTACACAGCCAGAAGTGTCACTGGCCATTGCAGAATCTTCAAAACCTTGAACTTCGGTTTCTCCTGCCTCTACTTCCCCAATTTTGGGATAACATGCATTTGACTCCATGCTCATTTTAGGCTCTGCTGGGGACTAAACTTGCCTTCATGTGTCCAGGCATTTCTCTACAAACTGAGGCATATCTCCACCACGACTAACCTCTTTATATTTAGTGATGTTTGGAGTGGGATCAAAGGCCCAGCAAACAATGTTCACCCCTGGTCATTTGAGAGTTCCGTTTGAGCACTGTTTGATCACCATACTCATGGGCCTCTAGGCAGAAGATGTTAACTGCAGACTAGGCAAGGCAGAGTGGAGTGAGGCTGTCCTAGCTTTCAATCGGTTAAAGGCATTTGGGGGGGGGGAGGGCAGAGGCTACTGTGATTCTGGGCCTCCATTCTAACAGAGCACACACATATGGTACATTCTGCAGTATGGATGACCCCTGTACAAAAGCATATTTGGGGGCATCTGTCTGATGTATCTTCTATGCTACCATTTAATTATCAATAAATAGATTACCCATCCTGCTGGTCCTTTTGTGTTCCTATCATTGAGTCCTGGAGCACGGTCAGTCATGCCAGTGGACAGGAGGTTCTTCTTGTGTAGCCCAAGTGTCTGATGTGTGTGTCAGTCTGTTTGCCACCTTGTCACCTGTACACTGGTTATTGAAGCTGCCTTGGTCTTGCTATTAAGAAGATTCCCAGATCTTTTTCTGACCAGAAGGGATCCTCTGGGAATGACATCTGTGTGAGGAAGCAGAGGCGGGGTGGGCAGGCATTCCAAGCAGGGAACAAGAATCAATAATTTGTCCTATTGATGAACATACACATGTCCTAAAGAAGGATGCACACAAAATTCCAGTGTTAATTATACACTAGGTAGAAATACTTATGTACACAAAAGCATGGTTAGAGCAGCAATATGGTCTCATTCCCAAACTGGAAAAAAAATAACAATGTATACTATAAGTAAACAAAGATACAAGTACTATGATAAATAGTCATATTTTTAAAGTTTTGAAATGTTCAGACACAATGATAGAAACTTAGCCATAAAACATATTCTGTGGGATTCCACATAAATTCCAAGGGTCAAATACAAATGTTATCAGCAGCTACAACGTTTGCTCTTCTTGAAGCCACAGCACAGTGATTTAGGACATATGCCATGACTGCAGAGTTGGTAATGTCCCATTTCTGCTTTTAAGTTTTCTATTTTGTGAACACAGTGTCATGTTTTGGTACATTTCCCTCTGTGAAATGCTGGTATTCACCATGGGGTTGTGGTTTCTGAGTGGAGAGAGGAATGGTCACTCATGGTATGGGGGCAATGGCACTAGATATTCCCTGCCATCATTTGGCTCTTGCAATCTTTCCATCCCATCTTCTGCAAAAGGAACTACAATATACAATTGGCATCACAGAAGTAGGTTGTGGCTATAATTAAACCTGGCCAGGTGTATCTTAAGCCTTTTGATGTGGATTTAGAGAGGAACCCAGAAGAGTCTGGGGCTGTAAACCACAGAAGTCCTACAATGTAGAGCTGGATGGATGGTTCTGATGGGAGCTCAGAAGTCCAGGGTGCTGATAGGAATGCAGACCATGGGCCTAGGGAGTTGTCACAGTGGATAAACCATTTGCCACATAAGCATGAGGACCAGACTTCAGATTTCCAGTGCCTATGTAAGTGCCAGGTGGGCAGTCTGCCTGTAATCTGGAGGCAGAGACTGGATGTCTGGGGAAGATGACTTGCTGAATTAGCCCAGCTGGTAAGCTCTGGGCTTAAGTGAGAGATTCTTTCTTAGTAAATAATGTGGAGAATGATCAAGAAAGAAAACTGGTCAACCTCAGGCCTCCACATGAACACGTACACTCCCATAGAAGGTCACTCACAGGCATATGAACATGCATAAACACAAAAGCACACCTCACACACACACAAGCACATCTCTCTCTCTCTCTCACTCACACACACAGACACACAAAGGAAAGGAAGTGTAGAGGCTGTGTTCATGATGTTTCAAATGGGAATAGAACACTTATCAAGAATTAGAACAGAGACTTCCGGTTAAGATGGGAGCATAGGTACCACGCCAAAGCTGCCTGGGAGAAAAAAAAGACCAAAAAAAAAAAAAAAAAACTCAGCAAAATACGCACTTTTACTAAAAAGTGAGGTGTATACGAAATTGAAGCAGCAGCAGAGAAGTAGAAGAGATCCACAGCATCCAGAGCCCCCACAGGCTGGCAAAAGTGTCCCTGGCAGCTCTGCCAACCGCCGCAGGGCGGCGCACCACAAAGCCACCAGGCTTGGCTCCAGCCACAGGAAAACCCAGGTGCGGGGAGCTTCCACTCACACTGGTGCTCTCTGCAACTCAGGAAACATGAAGGGAGAGCAGCAGTGAGCAACAGAGGAACAGACCACGAGGTAGAAGAACACATGGAACAGCAAGAGATCTAGAGCAGCTGTGGCTCCATCCCCTCCCCCACCACCTGAGCCCAGCTCCAGAAAACAGAGCAAAAGTCCTGGGACCCAGCCACACCAACTTGGGCTGACAGCGGGACCCAAGCAGGAGCAGAGTCTGGGAGCAACATCAGTGGCTCTGGCACCAGTAACAGCGGCTGCAGCACCAGCAGATCCAGTAGCTGCAGCAGCGGCAGACCCAGCAGCAGCAGACCCAGGAGCGGCAGCAGCAGCAGCTTCAGTGGCAACAGCGGCAGTGAACGCAGCAGCAGCAGCTTCAGCAGCAGCAGTGGCTCTAGAAGTGGCAGCTACAGCAGCAGCAGCAGAGGTAGGCCCAGAAGCAGCACCTTCAGCTGCTGACAGACACAGCACAGGCAGCTTTAGCAGCAGCAGTTCCAGCAGTGGGATGCTGATCTGCAGGGCCACAGTTGCCAGGCTCAGTTTGTCCCACAGGAAAAGCCACTGCCCAGCTCCAGAAACCAGAACAGCAGCCCGACGACCCAGGCAGCAACTTGACTGAGACCAAAATCATCCAAGGCAACTGGGATTGCAACAGGGAAGGGTCTCACTTGGTCACAAGCTGACATGGATCCCTCAACAGACCAGAAATCTTAACCTCTATGTTGATAGAGGAGCTGGTTGTTATAATAACTACTCTGGCATATATACTTGGGGCTGTGTTTGATTGAATGGGTACGGTGTTTAGTTAACTTTTAGAATCTACCTATTTTTTATTCCACTCAGCCTGCTTGAATACTCCCATATCAGGGAAACTCAACCTATAGGAGCACCATTGTACATACTCTGAGAGTCTTAAGAGCCACACCTAACACCTTAAGGTCCTACCCTGAAAATATATAACATCAAATCAATTGATATAGCTAAGAATACCCAGCTAGCTAGAAAATCCAAGCATTAACTTAATCCAAGATGCAAAAATCTATTCATTATAACACAAGAAACACTAAAAAACAAGACGATATAACTCCACCTAAAAGTATTAATGCATCAGAAATGACCTCCAGTGAGAACGAGTTAGAGGAAATACCTGAAAAAGATTTCAAAAGAATGATTGTAAATATGCTCAAAGAAGTCAGAGAACAAATCAAAGGAGTCAAAGAGGACCTTAAAAAGGAAATCAAAGGAATCAAAGAAGATGCCGGACACCAATTACATGAAATAAAGAAGGCAATACAAGACATAAATAAGGAAATAGAAATAATAAAGAAAAACCAGTCAGAATTACTAGCAATGAAGAACAAAGTTAATGAAATAAAAAACTCTGTAGAAAATCTCACCAGGAGAATGGATGAAGGAGAGGACAGAATATCTAAGCTAGAAGACCAGTGGGCAGATCTAATACAGGCCAACAAAGAGAAAGACAAACTTATAGAAAAGTATGAGTGGGAATTTCAAGATATTGGGGACACTATGAAAAGATCAAATATAAGAATTCAGGGCATAATAGAAGAAGAATTCCACTCCAAAGGCATAGTAGGCATCTTCAACAAAATCATAGAAGAAAATTTCCCACAAATTGGGAAAGAGGTGCCAATACAGATACAAGAAGCCTTTAGAACCCCAGCCAGACAAAACCTGGAAAGAACCGCTGCTCGCCATATTATAATCAAACTTCCAAACACACACACCAAAGAAAAAATATTGAAAGCAGTTAGAGAGAAAAATCAAGTTACCTACAAAGCAAGCCCATCAGGATTACAGCAGATTATTCAACACAAACTTTTAAAGCCAGAAGAGGTTGGAATGATATATTCCAAGTTCTAAAAGATAACAACTGTCAACCAAGGTTACTTTATCCTGCAAAGTTATCCATTAAAATAGGTGGAGAGAGAAGGATATTCCATGAAAAAAGCAGGTTAAAGGAGTAAGACAAAACCAGCTCTACAGAAAATACTTGATAGAATCCTCCATGCTGAAGAAAAGGAAAAGCATACATATAAGGAACCTAGAAAAAACAAGCAATACTCAAATACTAGTTAACACAAGAGAGCACAGGTAGAACCGAAACCCCCCCAAAAATGGCAAACATAAATACACACCTTTCAATAATATCTCTTAATGTCAACAACCTCAATGCCCCAATGAAAAGACATAGGTTTGCAGACTGGGTGAAAAACCAGGATCCTACAATTTGTTGTCTCCAAGAAACTCACATTTCTACAAAGGATAGACATTATCTTAGGGTGAAACATTGGAACACAGTGTTTCAAGCAAATGGGCCTATAAAACAAGCAGGGCTTGCTATCCTAATATCTAACAAGGTAGACTCTAGTCCAACATTAGTGAAGAAAGATTAAGAAGGTTACTTTATACTGATTAAGGGCCCACTCCAACAGGAGGCCATTACAATCCTAAACATATATGCACCTTACATGGGGGCTCCCAAATTCATCAAACAAACACTATTAGAACTAAGGTCACAGATAACACCAAACACAGTGGTGGTGGGTGACTTTAACACCCCACTCTCATCAATTGACAGGTCATCCTGGGAAAAAATAAGCAGAGAGGCATGTGGACTAAAAGAGGTCATAGAAGGAGTGGACCTAAGAGATATATACAGGACATTTCATCCAAAGGCTGCAGAATATACATTCTTTTCAGCAGCACATGGAACATTCTCTAAAATACACCATATATTAGGACACAAAGCAAATCTTAACAAATTCAGGAAAATTAAAGTAATTCCTTGCATTGTATCTGACCACAATGGAATTAAACTACAAATCAGTAGCAAGAAAGGCTACACAGCATACACAAAATCATGGAAACTAAACAATACACTACTAAATGATGAATGGGTCAATGAAGAAATCAAGAAGAAAATGAAAAAAATTATAGAATCAAATGATAATGACAACACAACATATCAATATCTGTGGGACACAATGAAGGCAGTTCTAAGAGGTAAATTTATAGCCTTAAGTGCCTATATTAAGAAATTAGAAAGGTCGCAAGTAAATGACCTAATGTTTCACCTTAAAGCCTTGGAAAAAGTAGCACAAGGCAAACCAAAAATCAGTAGGTGGGAAGAAATAATAAAGGTTAGGGCAGAAATTAATGAAATAGAAACAAAAAACAATCCAAAGAATTAATGAAACAAAGAGTTGGTTCTGTGAAAGGATAAACAAGATTGATAAACCCTTAGCAAATCTGACCATAAGAAAGAGAGAAGAGACACAAATTAATGAAACCAGAGATGAACAAGGTAACATCACAACAGATTCCAGAGAAATTAAAAAAATCATAGAAACATACTATAAAAGCATATATTCCACAAAGTATGAAAATCTGAAAGAAATCGATTCTTTCCTTGATTTATATGACCTACCTAAATTAAATCAAAATGAGATTAATCACTTAAATAGACCTATAAGAAACATGGGGATCCGAACAGTTATCAATAATCTCCCAACTAAAAAAGCCCAGGCCCAGATGGATTCACTGCTGAATTTTACCAGGCCTTTAAGGAAGAGCTAACACCATTGCTTCTTAAGCTTTTCCAGGAAATAGAAAAAGAAGGAATTCTACCAAACTCCTTCTATGAGGCCAGCATCACACTGATACCAAAACCAGGCAAAGATAGAACAAAAAAAGAAAATTACAGACCAATCTCCCTCATGAACATAGATGCAAAAATTCTCAACAAAATATTGGCAAACAGAATACAAGAATATATCAAAAAGATCATTCACCCTGACCAAGTAGGCTTTAACCCAAAGATGCAGGGATGGTTCAATATACACAAATTTATAAATGTAATACATTATATAAATGGGTTGAAGGACAAAAATTACATGATCATCTCATTGGACGCAGAGAAAGTGTTTGAAAAAATCCAACATCCCTTCATGATAAAAGTCCTACAGACTGGGAATAGAAGGAACATATCTCAATATAATAAAAGCTATTTATGTCAACCCTACAGCCAACATATTACTAAATGGGGGAAAACTGGAAGCTTTTCCACTAAAATCAGGAACAAGACAAGGGTGTCCACTATCCCCACTTTTAATTAATATAGTTTTGGAAGTCTTAGCCATAGCAATAAGGCAAGAGACACACATAAAAGGGATATAAATTGGAAAGGAAGAGATCAAGTTATCATTATTTGCAGATGACATGATTCTATACATAAAGGACCCTAAAACCTCTATTAGCAAACTGTTAGAACTGATCAAAACCTACAACCATGTAGCAGGATACAAAATAAATACACAAATAAGTAGCCTTCATATATGCTAACAACAAACACACAGAGGATGAAATCAGAGAATCACTCCCATTCACAATTGCATCAAAAAAAATAAAGTACCTTGGATTAAACCTAATGAAGGAAGTAAGGAATCTCTACAATGAGAACTTTAAAACACTCAAGTGAGAAGTTGCAGAAGACACTAGAAAGTGGAGAAACATCCCCTGTTCCTGGATTGGAAGAATCAATATTGTAAAAATGGAAATCTTACCAAAAGCAATCTACACATTTAATGCAATCACTATCAAAATTCCAAAGGCATTCTTCGTAGAAATAGAAAAATCAATCCAAAAATTCATTTGGAATCACAAAAAACCTCGAATACCTAAAATAATACTGAGCAACAAAAATAAGGCTGGTGGTATCACCATGCCTGATTTTAACCTATACCACAGAGCCATGGTAACAAAAACAGCATGGTACTGGCACACAAACAGACATGTAGATCAGTGGAACAGAATAGAGGACCCAGATGTAAGCCCAAGTAGCTACAGCCACCTGATATTTGATAAAAATGCCAAAAATACTCATTGGAGAAGAGACAGCCTCTTCAGCAAGTGGTGTTGGGAAAACTGGATATATATCTGTAGAAGGATGAAAATAGATTCTTCTTTGTCTCCATGTACAAGAATCAGACCTAAAACTCTGAAACTGCTAGAGGAAAAAGTAGGGGAAACCCTTCAACATATTGGTCTTGGCAAAGACTTTCTGAATCCAACCTCAACTGCTCAAGCAATAAAACCACAGATTAATCACTGGGACCTCATGAAATTACAAAGACTTTGCACTGCAAAGGACACAGTGAAAAAAGCAAAGAGGCAACCTACAGAATGGGTAAAAATCTTTGCCAGCTATATATCTGATAGAGGATTAATTTCTAGGATATACAAAGAACTCAAAAAGTTAAATAATAAGGAATCAAACAAGCCAATCAAAAAAAAAATGGGCTATGGAGCTAATTAGAGAGTTCTCAAAGGAAGAAATACGAATGGCATATAAGCATCTAAAAAAATGTTCTATGTCACTAGTCATCAGGGAAATGCAGATTAAAACTACATTGAGATTCCATCTCACTCCTGTCAGTTTGGCCACCATCATGAAAACAAATGATCATAAATGTTGGCGGGGATGTGGAAAAAGTGGAACCCTTATACACTGTTGGTGGGAATGCAATCTGGTCCAGCCATTGTGGAAATAAGTGTGGAGGTTCCCAAAACAGCTAAAGATTGATCTACCATATGACCCAGCTATAGTACTCCTAGGCATATATCCGAAGGACTCATCTCATTTCCTTAGAAGTATGTGCTCAACCATATTTATTGCTGCTCAATTTATAATAGCTGGGAAATGGAACCAGCCTAGATGTCCCTCAACTGATGAGTGGATAATGAAGATGTGGCACATTTATACAATGGAGTTCTACTCAGCGGTAAAGAAAAATGAAGTTATGAAATTTGCAGAAAAATGGATGGACCTGGAAAGGACTATACTAAGTGAGGTAACCCAGGCCCAGAAAGCCAAGTGCCACATGTTCTCCCTCATATGTGGATCCTAGCTACAGATGACTGGGCTTCTGCGTTAGAATGAAAATACTTAGTAGCAGAGTCCAGTAAGTTAAAAAGGAAACATAAAGGGAAGAGAAAGGAAGGGAGGAAGGTACTTAATAGGTTGATATTGTATATATGTAAGTACAATGATTATGATGGGGAGGTAATATGATGGAGAATGGAATTTCAAAGGGGAAAGTGTGGGTGGGAGGGAGGGAATTAACATGGGATTTTTTTTATAATCATGGAAAATGCTAATAAAAATTAAAAAAAAAAGAATTAGACAATATGGCTAGAGAGATGGCTTAGCAGTTAAGCAATTGCTTATGAAGACTAAGGTCCCCAATTTGAGGCTCGTTTCCCCACTGCCCACGTAAACCAGATGTACAAGGTTATGCATGCATCTGGAGTTTATTAGCAGTGGCTGGAGCCCTGATGATCCCATTCTCTCCCCCCCTCCCCTTCCTCTATCTCTCTCTGATTGTTTGTTGCTCTCAAATAAATAAAAATAAACATAATTTTAAAAAGAATTATACAAGAGACCATTCATGTTTCATTGTACAAACAATAAATAAGTAAATTTAAAAAGTCTATTTTTTCTCTATGTTCTGAAATATTGTGGGAGGCTGAGCTTACAGGATAAAGACTAATTAAAATAGCATGGCATTCAGGCTGTGGCATAGTTGTTACTAGCTGTTTTTAGCCAGCTTGACAGTGACAATTGAGAACAGTTAATTATGCTACCCCTAACACAATTACTGGAGGGGTGCCTGGAAGTGGAAAAGTCCTCAGGTAATTTTCTTGTTGTTGTTTTGGTTTTTTGAGGTAGGGTCTCACTCTAGCCCAGGCTGAGCTGGAATTTGCTATGTAGTCTCAGGGTGGCCTTGAACTCACTGCAATCCTCCTACCTCTGTTTCCCAAGTGCTGGGATTAAAGGCGTGCACCACCATACCTGGCTCATAATTGATTAAGAGGGATAAACACCCCAAAGTTACAGATGTTTCAAGGCCTACAACTCAGAAAATTACGTAAACAGTGTGTCTGAAATCTGAGGCTCAAGTCAGAAATGCCTTGAGTAAAGGGAAAGGTAACTGGGACTGCAAAACAAGAAATTTGTGGACATTTCCTCTTTGAAAACCTCTGCTTTGGGGGATGGAGACATGGCTCAGTGGTTAATGTGTTTGCTAGTAAAGCCTAACGACTTGCTTCAATTCCCCAGAAGCCATGAAAGACAGATGCACAAAATGCTGCATGCAGCTGGATTCCCTTTGCAGTGGCTGGAGGCCCTGAGGTGCCCCTTCTCTCTCTCTCTCTCCCTCTCTGCTTGAAAGTATATATATGTATGTACGTACATACATATATATATATACACATACATACATACATATACATACATACATACATACATATACACATATATATACACACTTTTTATATGTATATATATATACATACATACATACATATATTTTAAACTCTAGGTTTTTGTTCATTTTATTTATTTATTTGAGAACAACAGACAGAGAGCGAGAGAATGGGTGCATCAGGGCTTCCAGCCACTGCAAACAAACTCCAGGTGGGAACAGTTCGATCAGAAGTTCAAGCTCACCCTCAGCTACGTAATGCATCAGCAGACAGCCATGTCTAAAAGAGACAGCAAAGAGATTTTGACCCTTTTCCTTCTTGGCTGCTGCTATCCTTCTCCCAAATTCCTTTTGGAATAAAAGTGATAGAGACCACACCTCCTTCCTCTCTGAGGTCCAGGAGACCTTACTGCCTTCCTCACCAACAAGACCTCCACCACCAGATGGCCTGGATTCTTACTCAATGGCATTCTGGCATGAACAGCTGGACAGCATTGTCATAGCCTTGAGACCATCAGGGCACAGTCTCACAGGAAACATGGTGCATTCAGCAAAGCACTGTGGATCTTCAAAAACCAATTCGTTCTGTTTTTTTTTCCATTTTCTTCCTTGTTTTGTCCACTTGCTTTCCTTTTTACTCATTTTCTGTCTTTTTTAATTTTCCTTTTTCTTAATGCAGTTTCTTTTCCCTTTCCTGAGATACTGTCTTGTGTATTTCTGTTCAGGAAAGGTACATTTTACTTATCATTTACTTTTTTTTAATACCACTTTCTATTCTATTTCCATTTTCTTTCCTTTTTTTTTTTTCCATCTTATATTCTGTGCACTGGGAAAGGCAGAAGAGATCCAGGCTATCCCAGTTTTTCCATATACTTAGAGGCACTTTTGGGCAGGGCAGAGGCTACACTGTGGTGGGTGCACATATTACACAACTTCATATATTCCAGGAAAGGAATAACCCCTGTATCATAGTTTGAGGCCTTCATGATGTATCTGCTATGCATTTTCTCATTTAATCTTTAATAAATGATTAACCATCCTGCTAATCCTAGGCTCCTGTTTCATTCATTGGGTCATGGATTGGCCCCGAGCAGGAGGAAGCTCTGCAAGCAGAGGGCAGGCTTCTTGCCCCTGTGGAGTCGAGGTGACTGATGTGCATGGCAAGGCTGTTTGGCACCTTGATCACTAGTTGGCAAAGCCTGGTGTTGGAGTAAGCTTCGCGTTGCTGAAGAAACACCCAAGCAGAAGAAGCCGGTGGGAAGAAAGGGCTGATTTCAGGATTCAGACCCAGGAAAACCCTATCCGTGGTGGATGAGGCTGGCACACTCCTGTAGATCCACAGTAGAAAGACACCATCAAACAGCCAGCAAACACCCAGAAGCATGAACGGCCAGATCTCCAAAAGCGCTCTCCATATACCTCAGGGTTGGACTTAAGGTCCACCCACAGATATCCTCTCTTCCAGCAGGGCTCTCCTCCTGGAGACTCATATTTGAAAGCTGAGTTCATGAGGCCATACATTCTTTTTATTTTGTTTTTTCAAATCTTTCAGAAAGAGACAGAAAGAAAAAGCAAAAGAGGCCAAAAGAGAGAATGAGCAAACCAGGGCCTTTCAGAAGAACCCCCCAGTTGTGTATGCTCCCTTGTGCACATGTACAATATTGCGCTCTTGTGTCACCGTGTATCTGGCCAAATGGGTCTTGGAGATTTGAACATACATTCTAATGCTTCACAAGCAAGCGCCTTAAGCACTAAGCTATCTCTTCAACTCTGGGGCCATACATTCAAACTCCTTCATTCCATCTCGGGCCCCCAAAGACACACAACCATCTAACAATGAATTTTTTTTTGATCTTTCAAGTTAGGCTCTTGCTCTAGCCCAGGCTGGAATTCACTATATAGTTTCAGGCTGGTCTCAAACTCACAGCAATCCTCCTACCTCAGCCTCCCAAGTGCTAGGAATAAAGTCATGCACCACCATTGCTGGCTCCTCACAATGCAAGTTACATTCAATCTACCATCAAAGGTCCCCCATAAGCTTTATGAACTTGAACTTTGTTCAAAAGTCCCAAGTCTGATGTAAGATTCTCAAGACTGTCTCTTAACTGTGCATCCTATAAAGTCAAAACAAGTTACACACTTCTAGTACATAACAGTACAAAGTAAACATTTCCATTGCAAAAGGGCATAACAAGGAGAGACTGAACCAATACAAATCAATAACCATCACATCAAACATCTGCAATTCAAGTCCAACAACTATAGCCAGTGAGCTCAGTCTCTGGATTTCTACTATGCCTTCCAGCTGGGCTGAGCAGCATGGGAAAAAATTCATGTGAGCCAACAGCACTCCATGGTCGTCTCTACAGTCTTGCTATGTCCAGAACACCTACTGCAAACTAAGCTCCATTTGCACAGCCCTACACAATGGCCTTATTTGGTATCTAATCAAGGGATTCCAACAACCATGTTTCACGTGCCACATCTCAGTAGTGGCTTGTAATTCTACTACAGAGAAGATTCACTGGCCTCTACACAGGGACATCACCCTGCTTCACATGCCTCCACCCATTTCAAAACCATTATCATGTGTGAGGCAAGCCAAATTAGTTAATCAAGGGGGATACAGACCTTGATTTTGGAGAGCAGATACTCCCTTTAATATTTTGTTTTAAGTCACTTCCTTAAAATAGAGTTTGCATTCTTATCATCCAGCCTTTCCTGGGTGGATTTCATCCTCAGGCTTCTTTTCTATTGTCCCAATGCAAAGCAGTTGACTCACCCTTAATGGTAGTAATCTGCTTGACATTTAACCTAATCCTAAATCTAAACCTATGCTCTGTGCCAGTTCCATTAAACTTGATTAAATTTTTCTTCTAATAAGCCATACATTTAAAAATATATTTCTGGGGCTGGAGAGATGGTTAGCGGTTAAGCGCTTGCCTGTGAAGCCTAAGGACCCCAGTTCGAGGCTTGGTTCTCCAGGTCCCACATTAGCCAGATGCACGAGGGGGCGCATGCATCTGGAGTTCGTTTGCAGAGGCTGGAAGCCCTGGCACACCCATTCTCTCTCTCTCCCTTTATCTGTATTTCTCTCTGTGTCTGTCGCTCTCAAATAAATAAATAAATAAATAAATTTAAATATATATATATATATATATATATATATATATATATATTTCTGTTCTATTTCTCTTCTGCTAAACACACCAGTCCATTACTTTGAAATTCAACCTTGATCAAACTCTCTGGTCATGGGTAGAACAGAGCCAGTTATTACCAGTAGCCCAACTCTAACAAAGGTCTCCAATGTCTGTCCTTCCCCTTTGAATGTTCAAAAGCCAAGACTTCATGATCCACTCTCCTCTCTACATTTAGTATTTTCCAACACTCACCAGAATAGCCCATAAAACTTGGCTAACTGCACTATGAGGCTTCTCTATACCCAAGTACCAAATCCTTCCCCATTCCTCCCGCATACAAGTTCCAAAACTCAATCCACAAGGTCAGATCATCACAGCAATGTCCCCACATATCAACAACAATTTCGGTTGCAGGCAGCTTCACACTGCTGGACATACACCCAGTAAGAAACAGCTCATGTGGGAAAGGGTGTATTACAGGCTTACAGATCCAGGGTAACAGCATCAATGGTGGAAGACTAGGGCTGACTTCCACAGATGAATAATGGGGAGTCACCACCATTCAGCCTGCCAACACCAGCAACCACAGTCAGAGCTCTAAATCTGCTCTCCACACACCTTAGGGCTGGACTCAAGACCTACCTTCTGTGGCAAGCCTCTTCTCCAGGAGGGCTCTGCCCACTTCAGACTCAAGTTTCAAGCCTGAATCTATGGGATGACACATTCAAATGACCAAATCTGGGGTTTCTGGGACAAGAGCTATTGGGTTAGTGGGGCAGGGATTTTCCAATGCATGTCTGACTCAAGCCTGATCATGTTGTGAAGGAACACAGGATACAGCACATAAAGCACTATTTCCAGGCCAGTCCTTATTGATTCCACCCCCCTGTTGTCCTGGACTGTCCACTCTTGGGTTCTCTTCCTCCTGTCTTTCTCCTGCCTGTAGGCCTCACCTTCTCCCCAGGCTGAATTCCTGGTCCTGCTCCCTACTGGTGAGAGCTTGGTTTGTAGGATGCCAACCTGCTAACCTACAGGTGCTTCCTAATTCCCTTCACGTTATGGGACTCTGGATAAGGCCCTGCTCAGCCTCCACCCAGGGTTCACTCCTTTTCCACCCACAGAGGTACACAGAGGAATAAGCCAGCAGAGGACACACAGCTCCCCATCTTCCACAATGGGTGGTCTTCTCAGTCAATGACAACAAGACTGGTGGCAGTCAGAGAATGGCACAGTTGCTGGTGCAGCGCCCTGCTGCAGGGGTGGACACATCCAAGAGGCTGGCTGTCCTCAGGCCCACAGGACACAGAGGCTCACCAGGGATGACCCACTGAGGAGGTGAAAGTCAAGGTTACAGCACATCCTTGTAGTGGGTCACAAGAGTTTTAGCAGTCACTATGGTGTTAGATTCTCAACACCACAGGTGAGGCTGTGTCAGCCATATTTGTGTGCATACTTATGAATATTCATTTCAGAATGTGGCAGGAGCAACACCACAGAGGGGCAGAAGATTTCACTGACATCATCACTGGCAGTGTCAGCTCACTACATGAATTCTGTAAGACTTGGATGAATGGGATAATTGGGGCCCAGAGTCCCCGGTGTGGCATCACAGGACTTCTGTGTGGTCAGAGGTAATGGGGACCTCCCAGGTGTTCGATAGATTTGGCTGGAGATCAAAGAGTGGCCTGAGGCTCTCAGGACAGGGAAGACTTGGACTGCAGTGGGAGAGAAAGCCAAGACAGAATTGGAGAGACAGAAGGAGAGCTGGAAATGCAAGATAACCCACACTGCCCTGCGCAGGCCAAGGACCTTGCAGGCTGGCTATGCTGCTGCATCTGGGGCTGAGGCCAAACCATTTAGTCACAGATATGCAAGAACAAGGAGGTAAGGAAAGTTGCTTGTGTTCCCTCCCCTCACCTGTGTGATGTGTCATGGGTTGACAGTGTGTCTAAGGTGTAACCAACCAACGTCTCAGGTTAAATGATGTGTGACTGTCATACCTGCCCTTTGGTGGACTCAGTTCCCACTCCTCCCAGGCTGGATGCTGGATGCCGTGTCTCTGCAGCTCAGCTAAGGGCTAGGGATGAGCATGGCACTCCTAGGATAAAGTTCAACAGTCTTAGGGGCCCTCAGAGCCCCCTAGCACACACCCTCACCCTCCCAGCTCCCAGCCCCTAACCACTAATGGGGAGTCAGGCCTCTCTTCTGGCTGCACAGAGCAAGCACCTCTACCACTACTGTGCAGGACGCCTAGACTAACAGCCCTCGGTTCAACCACGGAGACAGAGAGCCAGAAACCCAAGACTGCCCAAGTTCAATTCACCAGCCTCCATATGAAAATGTTGGGTGTGGACACACATCGATTACTCCAGTACTATGAGGGACAGTCCTAATGAGAGACAGTCTTACGGAAACATAGATGACCAATGAAGGCCATACAACATTCTCCTCTTCCTTTTGTAAGCATGTGAAAGGAACACATACACCCACACACACACATGCATGTGCTACGTCTCACACACATATGCACACATCCACACACACTGTATTTCCATCTGTAGTGATTTCTTATTGAAAATATTTTATTTATGTGTGTGTGTGTGTGTGTGTGTGTGTGTATACACGCACACACATATCTTACTATTTATTTATTTGGGTCAGAGAGAGGGAGAGATAGTGAGAGAATAAGTACGCCAGGACTTCTAGCCACTGCAAACAACTACAGTTGCATGTGTGACATTTTGCATCTAGCTTATGTGGGATTTGTAGAAGCCAGCATTGATTTGCAGGCAAGCACCTTAACCAGTAGCCATCTCACCAGCTCCCAATCTGTTCTGTTTGTGAACCACCTATATTTGACTAAATATATCAATTTGAAACTAAGAGTAAAGACAGAATAAATTTTATGGAAATAAAAATTGTGTGGTTTGCTTAGCTTTTTTCAAAAGACTTTTTCTGAAGTAGGAAATTACACTCCTTAAGTATACAGATATACTATACTTTAACCATAACAATTTGTAAAATAGCAATAAAAGGTACAAAAATGCTTTTAAGAATAATTTGATTTATTTATTTGCAAGGAGAGAGAGAAGAGAGAGAAAGAGATAGGGAGAGGGAGAGAATACGCATGCCAGGGCCTCCAGCTACTGCAAAAGAACTCCAGACATGCATCACTGTGGCTTTATGTGGGTTCTGGGGAATCAAAACTGGATCCTTACGCTTTGCAGATAAGAGCATTAACCACTCAGCAATCTCTGCAGTGCACTTTTTTTTAATCTTTAGCATCATGAGAAACATAAAAATAAGAATATTATGGGAACCTTTAAGTGTTCCAAAGCCAAATTTTTATGCATCTTTTACCAAACAAAATTAAATTTGGAATTGATCATTTTGATCTTCATTTTTTTCTCCTACTTTTAATCTCTAAAAATGTGTGTTAGATATAATTTTGGGTTACATAGAATTCAACTGACTTTGTTTTCATGTGAGAAAGCAAGGTGTGGGGGAGCGGGAGGGAAAGAAAGAAATGGAGTGCCAGGGACTCCAATGACTGCAATCAAACTCCAGAAATGTACACCACCTTGTGCAGATGGGTGACCTTATGCATTTGTGTCACATGTGCATCTGGGTTATGTGGGATCTTAAGAGTCAAACTAGGGTACTTAGGCTTCTCAGGTAAGTGCCTTAATTTCTAAGCCATCTCTCCAGCCCTCAAATGACTTTTATGTTGTAAGTCTGAGAGTGTTATGTGAGCCCAGATAACCACACATTCTGTTAGGATGGGAACAATGATGTTGATCATCTCTGTTTAAGACCACAGACCCTCAGGTTAACATTCCTACAAGGTCTCCAGGCAGCATGTGGCAATTCGAGGTACAGAAAGAATCCAATACACCAGAATGAAGTGGCAACAGGTATGAGGAATTACTAGTCCTAACACCTGTGACTTCAAAAATTGACCTAACCCACAATGCACGACCCATATACCCCAACAAGGAGGGGTCAATAGGGAGGGGATAGGTCGTGGATGAGCCTAATAATGGTACTAAACTGCCTATACTTGCAGAATAGAAAAGAAATTTTAAAAAATTGACCTAAGTGCTGGAGAGATGGCTTAGTGGTGAGGCACTTGCCTGTGAAGCACAAGAACTCATGTTTGAATCTCCAGGTCCCACATAGTGAAGACACAGTGTCGCACAAAGGGTGCACGCGTCTGGACCTCCTTTGCACTGGCTGAAGACCCCATGCTCCCATCTCGCTCTTTCTGGCTCTTTCTCCCCCTGTCTTGCTCTCAAAATAAATGAATAACAACAACTGACCTGAGCTAGCTAGCCAAGGTAAGGAGGAAGAGATGCCACTTGGCAGATTACATTTCACTTCCAATCTACACAGGCTAAAATCCAAAGGCACTGGCAAGTGCTTCCTCGCTGTCTCAGCAAAGGAGGAGACTGTGTGACAACAAAGAGCCCAGGGCACAGGAATGTGGGCTCCACAGTCAGCAAAGTGCTTTGCAAGTAACTGATACTCAATTCATGTCAGGTGATCATGCAAATAAAATCTCCACCATGTTGGCCCATGCAGAGATTTTAAAGATACGTGTGTTCTTGACATCAAAAAATCCTGAAATCCAACTATGTAAAATATGAGTTGTTTCCTCACAGGAAGCAAGTTAACGATGCCTGACTATTATGGACCAAAAGTTTACAGTGATTACCTTGCAATGAAAGGCAGGATAGAAAATTTTCAAGTAAACTTGGTGAAGAAATAGCTGGTTGCTACAGGTAGGGGACAGCCTGAACTGTATATTCAGAAGTAAATCAAAAATAGGCTAAAAGATAGGCTGCGAATGGCCCAAGATATGGGTTGGTCGGGTCAACCTAAACTTTATGTCCCGGGAAGGGGAAAAACAAAAATACAGTTTTGAGAAAAACCAAAATAATAAAATAGTTTCCCAAGACAGCCTGACCAATGACTTAAACTCTGGTTATGCACAAATAAGATATGTAGACATAACTGTACAAGGTTGGCAAATACCCTTGTGAAACCCCCTCCCCTTTCCTTTCCTTGCTAAAAACCCTATAAAAAGAAACACCCAATAGGGCTCAGGATTGACTCCTCTGTCTCCTGCATGAGATACGTGTTGACCCCAGAGCTCTGGTTTCCCGAATAAAGCCTCATGCATTTGCAGCAAGTTTGGTCTCCCTTGTGTCTTTGGGTGCATGCTATCTCGAGACTTCAGTGAAGGTATCCCTCTGGGGGTCTTTCAGAAACACCTTACAGAGTAAGTTGAATGCTTGCATTTGAAACACAGAAAACCAGGCTCAGACACCGTTATTTACTTATGAACACAGCCCAAGAAGCCAGGACCAAACAATCTAGGCCCGCAAAGCCCAGCTCTTCAAAGAATGCCAAACATTCAACCACCTTAAAGTACTACAGGAGGAGATGGGCACTAGGGTCCGCATTTCATTTGTGCCACTAATTAATTGCAGGTCTTCAGGCAAAAGTCTGTGGGGCAAATCCCCCACCTGCAAGGCTGGAGAGGTAGAGGCGCTGCAGGACATGAGCCAGATTCCTGGGCTTTCAGTAGGTTTGGTTGATCGCTTATCAGAATCCTTTGAGTCTGGGAATTTGCTAATAAAGACGTTTCCCTTCTTTGATCCCTAAAATGACTAGAGAATGGTCCCCTAGGATATTAAGGGGAGTGCATGCAGAATGACAGCAGGAAAAGACAGACAAAGCTCTGATTTCCTTCCTGGAGCCCAGCAGAGACTGGCAATAGCAGACAACTTATCCGGGTGTCCCCCCACTTCATGGTCAGCGATCAGGGTGAACAGCAAGCTCTATGGGTGCCCTGCGTTTCTAGAGGCCTGCGTGGGCTCCTCTGCAGAACCCTGAGACCAGCAAGAGAGCCTGTGGCTTTAAGAAACTCACAGTGGAGGATGCACAGGGGGGTCAAGGTCAGCATCCTCCCCCTCCTTCCCTTCCTTCCCCCTTCTCTTCCCTCTCTTACTCCATCTCAGGTGGCTTCCGGCCGGAAGTTTGAACCTCAACTCTGGGGAACCCCAACTTCCGCGAAGTCCGACTCGTCGGGCAGCCAGGCCAGAGCAGGTTCGAGGCCCGGGTCCAGAGTCGCTGGGGTCCCGCCCGCGAGCCCGGCCCGAGAGGACGCAGCGCCGCGCCGCCGCGCACCTGGCCGCAGCCCGCGAGCCCCGCGCCCGTCCCCCCGCCCCACCTGCGCTCGCCTCGCCCGCCGCCCCGCCCCGCCCCGGACTCACCTCCAGCCCGCGTGCGGAGGGACTCGGCACCCCCTAGCGGAGCGGCGCGCGCCCGCCCAAGGCTGCCCGGGAAGGCTGCGGGGCGCGCGGGCGGGGCAGCTGCTGGGGGACAGCCTGGGGGCGCCTGGGCCGCGGGCACTGCGGGGACACATGGCGGCTCTTTCCGGTCACCTCTGCCCATCCTGGTCTCCAGCCCCGGGGCCAATTACGTTCATTCTCCCAGACATATCTTTTCCACTCTGCTCCTGTCACTTCCAAAGTCAGCCTTGAGCCCTGAGTTCTGTGGCTTCATTTGTCCCTAGCACGTCTGTGCGCATTCCTCTCCTTTTCAGTCTAAGATGCTAAAAGTTAAATATCTCCAAGTGCAGGTATTTCTTCGTTTTGGGTGGTTCTCCGACCTACACTTAGGATCCTTGGATAGAGCGCAGCTCATAGGGTAAAACAAGTATTTGTCAAAACTAGTCGATCATGCTAAGATTATGGAATCCCCAATATTTGTCCACTTGTTCTTCTGCCCAGTAATGTCAATAACATGCATTCACGTGACTGGCTTTAGACAAATTTGAGCACTTCCTGTGTTGTTCTGCTGCCCATTCGAGAGATGTGTGTGTGTGTGTGTGTGTGTGTGTGTGTGTGTGTGTGTGTGTGTGTGTTTTTTTACAGCTAGGTGTATTCTTGATGCACAGGAAGTTACACATGTTTGAAATGTACAATGAAACAATCACTGTAATCAACATAAGGATCGTATCTATCATCCTCCAAACTCTGCTCATTCCTCTCCTGGCCTTCAGCCCCATAACTGCTCTCCTGCTACTACACAGATTTATCACTTTTTAAGGGTTTTATATACTATATGCACTGTCTTTTTGTAGAGGAGTTTCATTTTACTCTGCATAACTCCATTGAGATTCATCTGTGCTGTTGCAAATGATAATAGTGCATATCTTCCTTGTTGAGATGTATTTCATTGTGTGGCTGTGCCAAATCGGCTATCAAGGCTACTCCTAACTATTAAAACTAGAGGAAAGAAAATGAATATCCACGCACAGACTACACAAGGGTGTTTAGAGCAACATTGCTTGCAATGTCTCCGGGTAGACGTCAGCACGTAAGTAGATAATTAACCAAGATATACACTGAGTATCTCCTGTTAAATGACACTATAGAATGCTGATATGTCTGTGCTTAAGAAGCACTTGATTCAGAGAGAAGCCACAGTACTAAGTAGCTTTCAGTGTTCAAAGTAACTCTGACCACCTACTCAGAAGTGTTTTTCCGTCCAGCTAGAAGTTATGTCTGTGTAGTGAAACTAATGTTATTGGGCTGTCTTAGAAAACTGAGAGTTCTCTGCCCTAATATTTAGTTGAACATTTAGAATTTTTTTTTGATGACAATTAGAAGAAAGTGCTGGCATACTACTTCACTGCTAGAGTTTGCTGTTGTGTTTTTGATGACCAGACTATAAATGTTTACATAAAATAATAGCATTTAAGTTGTTTCCTTTTACTTTTTTTATTAATTAGTTTTGGATTCAGCAAATACAGTCAGTTTGGTACTATTATTAGGCTCATCCGTGACCTACCCCCTTCCCTTGGCCCCTTCTTGTTGAGGTATATGGGTCATGCATTGAAGACTTAGTCCACAGTTATGATAAGATAAATGTCTCTGCATATGATGATCCAACATGTGGCTCTGACATTCTTTCCGCCCCCCTCTTCCACCTAATTTTCCTGAGCCATGTTGGGTTCATTTTGATCTGCTCCAGTGATGAGGTGTTGGGGGCCTCTGGGTCTCTGATTTGGTAGGAGTTGATTTTTCTCTGTGGTCATCTCCTTCCACCTTGTGCTGATATCCAGTTCACCAGGAAAAGAGGTGGCAGTTAACTCCCTGTCCACCCTCTGCCATGTGATGATGTAGCAAGAAGACAGTTGTCCATGAATTACAAAGTAATCCTTCAGCGAATCTGTTGGTGCTTTGATAACGAGAATTCTCAGCTTTCAGAATTGTGAGAAATAAATTTCAGGTGTATATAAACTAATTAGATTTTTTTGGCAGCTTAAAAAAATAACACTTTTGCTTTGGTTAATAATTTTGCTGCTAATATTTATTTACTATGAAAACCAAAGTGTACTTAAAGTTGAAATGGTTGGGTCAATGCGTTATACTTCTTTGATGTGCAGATTCACAATGTCAAGTCCTCATGGTAACCCTTTATGAAAGCAAACAGGATTTTCTCAGGGCTACTTACAAACATTTTACTTGGAAAGTCAGGGCAGAGATCTCAGATATTTTTGTTTGGGATCAAGTTTGTATCTCCCTCTCTCCCAGCATAAGTACACACCAACAACAGGCAATACTCAGGAAAGAAATAAATAATCCTCCTGAAATTAACCCTCTGTCCTCATCTTCCTTTCAGAGATCAGTATAGGCAAAGAATATATAATTTTCATAGTTTCCATTCACACCTATTTGTGAATACAGAAACTCAGTTTTATTTAAGGCAGAAATTCAACAACAAACTAAAAGTCTGGACCATGTAACTTCTTTCACAGCTGACAGTGATCACAGCTGAGATGTGACCAGAAGTGTGGTGTGGGACTTTGGGGAGACTACCCACGTGGGACTGGACAACCCTCTACCCAGCCTTCATTTCTCCTGACTGCCCTCTGCAGTGCAGACACAGTGCAACTCCTGCAGCACCTGGGTTTCCTGACACTGCAGTGAACTCCAGATCCATGTGCCTCTTTGCATCAGCTTGAGGTGGGTGCTGAGGAACTGAACCCAGGCTTGTAGACTTTGTAAGCAAGCGCCTTTAATCCCTGAATCATCTTCTCAGTCCCCTTTCTTACTTCCTTTCCTTCCTCATGCTTTCTATCCTTCCAACCTTATTTTTATCTTTCTCTTTTTCCACATGGGGCAAAGTCTCACTGTAAGCTAGGCTGACCAAAATTCCAAAGGCTGTGATTATTGCCTTGTACCACCATACCCGGTATTCAGCCTTTTCTCTGTCTGTTCTATGCTTACCAAACCCATTTAATTTGACTTATTTGAGACACAGAGAGAGAGAAAAAGAGAAAGAGGCAGATAGAATGGCTATACCAAGGCCTCCAGAAACTTGAAATGGACTCCAGATACATGTGCCACCTTGCACATCTGGCTTACGTGGGTTCTGGGAAATCCATTGTGGGTATTTTGCTTTTGTAGGCAATACCTTAACTGCTAAGCCATCACTCAAACTCCTGTGTCCTTTTTATTAAAAAAAAACTATTTTTATTTATTATTATTTATTTATTTTACTTAGAGAGAGAAAGAAAGAAAGAGGCAGAGGGAGAGACAGAGAATGGGTATGCTAGGGCCTCCAGCCATGGCAAATGAACTCCAGATACAAGAACCCCCTTGTGCATCTGGCTTATGTGGGTCTTGGAGAGTCGAACCGGGTTCCTTTCACTTTGCAGGCAAATGCCTTAACAGATAAGCCATCTCTCCAACTTCCTGTGTCTTTTGAAAAGCAATGACTGATCCTGACATTAGTAGCACATGGCTGTAACGCCAGCATGAGGTGAGTAGAAGTAGTAGAATCATAGGTTCAAAGCCAACCCCATATACATGAACCCTGTCTTAGAAAACCAAAAGTAAAAAGAATTATGTCCACGGCTATAAACTTAGTACTGGGGAGGCTGAGGCAGCAGATTGTAAAGTCTAGGCCAGACTTGGATGCATAGTGAATTCTAGGCCAGCCTGAACCCCAGAGTGAAATCTTGGCATTAAAACAACAACAAAGAGAACAGGTCTGGAGAGATGGTTCAGAGGTGAAGGCACTCACCAACTCAAAGTGGAATGCCATGTTCAATGCCCAAACCCTTCCAGTAAAAAGCCAGAAGCTATGTTGGGCTTCTTTAAAGCTTGTGCTTTCATGCTCATGGCTAGGAGAATGTCCCAGAAGCCTAGGGCAAGCTCGGCAAAGGACAGTGGAATTCACATGAAGTGAAAGGAAAAATGAGGTCAAGGTCAAGTTGAAGGAGAAGGGAGAGGGGATAAAGAGTGGGAAGACTGGAGGCTTAACGTAGGGGACAGTGGGAAGCCTGCAGGGAGCAAGGTTTTGCCATGTGTAGAGCTGAGCGCTAGTCCCAGCCATGCATCTGACGCTGGAGTGGCCTGAGGTGATGCACAGCCTCTATGTGACCTGTCACTTGTCATTCCAGAAAGGGAGAATACCTGCTCTAGCTTTCACCTGCTCTCTGATGACATTCTCAGCCTCTTGATTAGTGGAAGCCGGTCATCCTTTAGGATATTATGAAAAAGTTTCACCTGGCCACCTGGTATCAAGTCACAGAGACTTTAGTCAGACACAGAGGTTGGCAATAAGTGGCTACTCAGGACACTAAAGACAACTCAGGTTACCTAGATTCTGAGGAACTTCTATTGGAACACTGGAATAGTGTTTATGGTGCCTTGAATTTTCTAATGGACAATTAATTTGGCACCTGGGGGTTTATTCCTTATAAGAGCAGATTTTAGAAAGAATCAGGAAAGGTGAGGGAATGTAGCTCCATGTTAGAGGTCTTGACTAGCAAGCTCAAGGTCATGGTCCTGGGTTTAACCTCCCCCCGGTCACAAGAGATAAATGGTCGGGATAAAAATAAGCATCTGTTTTTTGGGATTGTGATTTTTGGTATTTGGGAAGGGGAGGATGAAAATGAGAGCTGAGACTATGAGACTTCTCTGAGAGATGGAACCTAAGAATGAACCTTCAAAAACTTGATACTTTTGGAAACTCGGCCTGTAGAGGTAGAAGTGTGTCGTCATGCAAATATGTGCTGTCTTCTCTTCCCAGTCATGACACAGCCAGGCTGGTGGCAGTCAGGAAACAGCAGAGCCCCTAGTGCAGCGCCCTGTGCCTCTCTCCAGGCCCACAGGACAGGGAGGGTCACAGAGGCAGCACACTGAGCAGAATCATGTCAGGGTGACAGTCATCTTGTTGAGTTGTGCCACAAGATTCCATGAGGACAGCATAGTGCTCGGTTCCAAAACTACAGGTGAGGCAATGTCAGCCATATTTGTGTGCATAGATGTGGAAATTCATCAGGGGTAGAATGTGGCAGCTCAATACCACAGAGGGCCACAAGATTCCACTGACATGACTGAAAGTTTCAGTTCACCACTAGGCTGGACCAAGAGAGAAATGGAGTGGAAGATGTCAGGGCAGGGCAGGCAGTGTGGAATCACAGCACTCCTGTGCAGGCAGGCTTGGTAAGAGCGATCTCTGAGCAGAGGGAGGATCGGTTTGGAAATCAAAGTGGGGCCCGGGGCTCTCAGGATGGGACAGACCTGTATTTGTGGTGGAAGAGAAAGGCAAAAGGGAATGGTGGAGACAAAGGCCGGTGAGTTGCTGAGGCCAGAGCAACCACCCCAGCAGTGGCAGAAGACATCATTAAGCAGGTGTGTGCCTGGCCAAGAATACCAGAAAAAAGAAGCCATACAGGTGATGAATGTGAAAGGCAAGGTGGAAGGGAGCTTCCATCTTGGAAGCTGGGCCACAGACAGTAAGTAGACTGCACAGAGTCAGGGGGACCCTGTCAACCGTGTGCATGCAGGCCTCTCACACCCCGCCCATGCATTCCACGACAGTGGCCTCGTCACTCACACCTCAGACAAGTAAGGGCTTTTGCTTTAAATCTAATATATTTATTATAGTTTAAAATTTTCATTTTGGATTTTGACAGTTTCTTACATGTAATAAGGAATTGGACCATATTCACCCTCATTACGTTCTCTTGTCTCCTTTCACTGCCTCTTCATCCCAAATAGTTCCACTTTCCTTTGAACTCTTTTTTCTTTGTGTGGGACTGTTAGAAAGATCAGAGAAGGGTGTGTTGTCTTTTCTGTCAAAGGGTTCCAAAAATCCAGAGCCTCTGCACTGGAGAGATGGCTCAGTGGGTAAAGGCACTTGCAGGCAATGCCTGGTGTCTTAGATTGAGTCCCCAGAATGCACACATGCTTCTGGAGTTCTTTTGCAGTGGCAGGAGACCCTGCCATGCCCAGATTGTATGTCATTCTCACACATAATGATTTTTTATAAAAAGAGAAACTCATCTGGAAGGATCCTGTTCTGTGAGAAATTCCCCTTCTTGAGTGAGCTGTCCTAAAGACCAGAAGAATCCTTGAGATCAAGAGACAACAGTCCTTAACACCAAAGCTTCTGTTTCTTCATTTGGTAAGGGTCCCTTAGTTGTCCATTCTTTTGTTTCTCCTAGAAACTTCTTCACATATGTCTCAGCCAATCACATGAGAGTATGAAGACAAGCTCCAACCAATCAGACTGAACACCATAGGCCTGAATGCCCAGAGGGAAGTCTGCTAGGTTAGCTGGCCTGTCTGGATTCTTGACAGCTGTGCACCCTTCTGCAAAAGTGAACATTACCTGGCCCATAGCTTCACATTGTGTGGTCATTCTCAGACTCTGGACTCACTTCTAAGAAACATGACACATCGAGTTTAAATTTGGGTTTCTCACATGAGCATGGGTTGCGAGTTACTTAGGAGAGCAAGGGTGACTTCCTAGCGACTTTAACCTTTAAGAGTGTGTCTTTCCTCACTCAGAAACCATAAACTGCCAGTCCTCGACTACTAGGTTGCCAAGGTAGATTTCCTGAGAAGGAGGGGTTCATCACTAGCTGTGTAGCCCTGGTGTACTGTCCTGGACTATATGGGAAAATTTTTGTGCCAATTAGACATCCTTCCCTTTTCTTATCCCCTTGTGATTCCTGCTGTTTGTTATACTTGGCATTGAACCTAGCACTTCCCACATCCTGGGGAAGCTCCCTAGCACTACCTACTTTACAGTTTGACTCAGGGTATTATTTTTTTTAATAGACAGTTCTTTTTAAATTATATTTATATTATATTTATTTATTAGAGAGAGGGGGCAGGGGAAATAAGCACACCAGGGCCTCTAGCTATTGCAATTGAACTCCAGATGCATGCACCACCACGTGCATCTGGCATATATGGGTTCTGGGGAATCAAACCAGGTTCCTTAGGGGTGGAAGGCAAGTATCTTATACGCTAAGCCATCTTTCCAGCTCTGATTTCTGTTTTTTAAAAAAATACATTTTGGGGAAAGAGAGGTGGCTTAGCTATTAAGCCACTTGCCTATGAACTCAAAGGACCCAGGTGTGATTCCTCAGTACCCACATAATTCAGGTGCAGAGAGTGGAATATGTTTCTGAAGTTACTTTCCAAATATTAGTGGCCCTTGTGTGCCCATTCTCTCTCTCAAATAATAAATGAATTAATTAATTAAAAAAATAGTTTATTTATTTGCAAAGAGAGAAAGAGAGAGAGAGAGAATGGGTATACCAGAGTTTCTGGCTGCTGTAAACAAACTCCAGATGCATGGACTACTTTGTGCACCTGAATTTATGTGGGAACTGGGGAATTGACCTTGTACCACTAAGCTTTGCAAGCAGGTTTCCATAACTACTAAGCCATGACCTCAGTCCTCAGAGTATGACTAAATTACCAAAGGTAGTCTTGAAGTCATGTGTCCAAGGTAAGCCTTGAACTTGTGATCTTCCTTGCAAACTAGTTTCCCCTTGAGAATAGTTGGGGTGTTCATCCCCTGTTTAGTTATTTACCAGGTGAAGGGATCTCTCCCAATATTGAGATACATAGTTATATTTATCCATAACAGCTTTCAGCAGAAAATCCCCATTGGACAACCCATTTGAATGTATGTTTGGAGAACTTTAATCTCATTTTCAGCTACAAAGAAAGCTCCATTTTTGTCTAAAATGGGTCTCACTGTTGCTCCGACTGACACTGAACTCACTATGTACACCAGGATGGTCTTGAACTCACAGCAATCCCCTAATGCAGCATTCTACAGCTGGTATTATTGGCATGATCTGTAGGAACTAACCTGAAGTCCTACATTTGGCCTACAAGAACTTTTAAGGACCTATCTCAGGGCAGGAGTGATGGCAAAGTGGTTAAGGCATCTGCATGTGGATCCATGTTCAACTCCCCAGATCCCACATAACCCAGAATCACAAAGTGACATGTGTACAAGGTTACACATGCACACAAGGTGGCACATGTGTGTATTGTTTGATTACAGTGGCTAGAGGTCCTGGGGTACAAATTTTCTCTGTCTCTCTCTCATTCTTCTTCTCATAATCATTACACACAAAAATAAGGTTCTGTTGTGCTGGCCTCAGGAAAAAAAATAAAGGATCTATCTACATTTAATGCTGGGCCACAAGCCATACATTGTTACAACAAACGTCACTGCCAGTTGTTGGATAATGTCCTCTGTGTTGTTAACTAGGAAAGGCCCTGATGCAGCCAACACAATACAGGGTTTTGCCAATGCTGTTGGTTACCCACCAGAGCTAGAAGCAAGACGATATTGCTGATGACTCCACATGTTTCGATTACAGGTCACTGACAAACCAATCTGGAGCTGAGCTCAAAGCTTCCTCCCTGTTGACTAGCAATCAGGATGCTGGAAAAAGCTATGCAGCTCATTGTAGGAGAAAAGTAATCAACAGTCTTAACCAGCAGGATACCCATCAAACATTGAATCTGTACAGTTAGGCCAAATATACCTACTAGTGCAATGAAGGCGTGTCTGTTATGTGGGAACCCAAAAGCTCTCTGATTGTACTGGAGGCCCACTACACATGGGAGAACTCATACTTGGTACTGAAAATGTAACCAAACATATGGCTGCATAGGTCATAAGACCTAAGGGGAAACTTGTTGGATAAATAGATGTATTTGGCCCACAAATTGCCCTATAATTACTTATGCTTATGTACATATATTAATGTTCCTCTCATTTTTAGTCACAAAAGCTTTTCTTTATCAGTAGGGTGACCATTGGGGTGACTCAAATGTCAGTAAAGTTCTGAGAAAAAATGACAGAGGTGTACTAAGCACTAACGCAATGCAGTCACACCCTCCAGGTGCTTTCTGAGATCCTCTGCTTCTGCATTATTCACGCTGTGACCATGAACCCTAGGCCCATATGTGTCTGCTTCTGATTTCAAAAGGGGGGTTTGTTAATTTATAAGAGAGAGAGAATGGGCATGTGGGCATGCCAGGCCCTTTTGCTGTTGCAAATGAACATCAGACAAATAGGCCACTTTGTGCATCTGGCTTTACAGCAGTTCTGGGGAATTTAACCTAGGCTGGCAGGCTTTGCAAGAGAGTATATTGAAACTCTGGGCCATTTCCCAAGTGCCTTGAACAGGCTATTTGCTCACCACATTGTTTATCACATTGGAGAAGTTGAAACACACTTCAAAGGTAAAAGGTAATTTGGGAACGACTACCAGAGCAGGGAGGTTGTACTTGACTGTTTGGATGCCTTGTGTAGTATAATTACACTGGGAGAAATGAAAACAATAAAATCTTCTTCAAGGCTTGCACTTTGAAATATCTGTCCTACAAACATCACTAGACCATAGATTTGTGATTTAAAGAAAACTTCTATTTTTTGGTTTGATTTGAAGATAATAGAAAGTGACTCTCTATTTTGGAATTGAGGCTATTGGTTTTTCCCTTGAGGAACTTCTAAATAGTGTGGAGGTAAACAGAATGGTGAAGAGAATTCTGTGCTGAATCTCATAACAAAACAGAGGGCAGTGCTTCATGTTCAATGGGCTCCTAATAGCCAAGGGACTTAGGGAACCAGAGGCAAAATAAAGGAACAATCAGGCGAGGTGGCACATGTTGTAATTCCAGCACTCAGAAACCTGAGGCAGGAGGATGGCAAGTTCAAGGCTTCTGGGCTTCCTAGTAAAGACTCTTAAGCCAAAAAAGCTACAAGATAAGAGGAGGCAACAGAACAGAACAGCAGTCACTGGTCCCCACAGGAAGAGCTAGGGACCATGGGAGCAGTGAGGTCACTTGCAGCATTACGACCTCACAGCTGAGCTCACAGGCAGGCACCTTTCATAGTTACAGGGAGTCCCAGTAGGACAGGACCTGTGGCGACAGGGCTCTGTGATGGCCTCCTCTGGAGGTGATGTTGGCGCTCATTTTATAGTTAATATTCCTGAGGAGACATTTGCCAATGCAGAGGAACAGGTCCCCATGCGGCCTGAATCCCTTTGGAGTTGGTTGTGGAGAAACCAACAGACAAAGGAGCAGACCATGGATTTCCAGCTGAAATCCCATTCTTTCACTGACAAGAAGGCTGAAGGTGGCCAGGAGTACTGGACTTCTCAGGTGCTGTGACTTGTCGGGCCATGGGTAGCACATGGGGGAGGGGCAGGCAGGACTGGAGGAAGCTTACAGGCAGTGCTTTGCTGTGCTGGCAGGTCAGCCATGCAGGGAGTCATGGGCTTCAGTTTCCTCATTGGGAAACCTCCAGTGTACTTTAATGTCCTAAGATCTGTGTGCAGCCGGGCCCCTGTGTCAGGAGCCATTTTGGCTGGACTTGTATCCATAGCTCTGGGCTTCTGGCAGCAAGACATTAGCAAAACTATAGCAGCCTTCCTGCAAGTAAGATTGTGTATCTTCAGTGTCAGGAAGCCATCTGGCAGCAAGACATAAGCAAAACTATAGCAACCTACCTATAAGCAAGATTATGTATATTCAGCCATTTGTACTGAGAAGTGATTGAAATGCAAAAACTCTGTAACAGGAAGGTTTTTTTTGATAGGAACTTGTAAAGCTCATAAAATCTTTGTCCATGGAAAAACTGTTTGTAAAAAAGATATAAAAAGGAATGCTGTGAAATAAACCATGTCTTCAGTCCTGGCTTGAGGCCTTGCTTCAGCCCTGGACTGGAGTCCATGTTTTCACTCTTTCTTCTGTCTTTCCTTAATCCTCACTCCCTATCAGGCTCGAACCCTTTCAGCCGGCAGGCTCCGGCACCCCTCTATTATGGAAGTGAGAAGTTGTGTTTGAAATTTTATGCCAATCAGTGACTGTGCCCCCTGTATGATAACTACTCCAGGAACATAGGACTGTGATTGCCATCTCCTGAGTGGAGCTGATCTGAAGATATTTCCAGAAATGTAGAGTAATGGAGAGATGCAAACAATTTCTGTCTGATAGGATGGGGCATTAGGAGGGGAGTGAGCACTATTTCAAAACTCTGTATGTCATTACCAGATACCATTACGGAGTAACTTGGTCACTCACAAAACAGTTCTGTAAACTATTAACTACTGTGACCGGGCTTGGTGGCCTGTTCCCAGAATCCCTCAACTATGAAATGGAGGCAACAATCTCGAGTTGAAGGCCTGGCTGAGCTACATAGTAAAACAGAACATGAGATAAGATACAGATAGAGAGAAAGAGAGAGAGAGAAACTACCTCAAACTAATCAAAAGATAATACGGTGCTCAAAAAATACTTTTTATGGCCCGGAGAGATGCTTTAGTGGTTAAGCACTTGCTTGTGAAGCCTAAGGACCCCAGTTCAAGGCTCGACTCCCCAGGACCCACATTAGCCAGATGCACAAGGGGGTGCTTGCTTCTGGAGTTTGTTTGCAGTGCTGGAGGCCCTGGTATGCCCATTCTCTCTCCCTATCTCTATCTGCCTCTTTCTGTAACTCTCTGTTTCTCTCAAATAAATAAACAAAAATAAAAAAAAAATACTTTTTACCCTCTGAGTGAACTGTGTTCAATCCTAGAGATCAATAGGAACACAAGACATCACAAGACACCCAGGTTCTGGGAACGTCCCTGGCTAAGTGTGTCATGCTTCCCTGGCTCCTCAAGTTTGACAACTTCCTGTCTATGATCTTACCCAGCAGAGGCCATTGCAGATGTCATCAGGACAACACATATTGAGAATTCAAGGCTAATATCCCCTCCAGTTTCCAGGCCATGGATATAATAACCTGCAATGTTCAGCTCATCATTAGTTGGCTAAGGCAGGATCAAGGCACCTGTTCAATGGAGGGAAGTCTGTGAGGTGTTCTGAGACTGGGGTGGAGAGTGCAGAAAGTAGGAAGCCCTCTTCCTGAAGAGCACTTCCTCCCCAGACCCGTCTCCACGGGCAGTCTGCGATTCTGTCATCTTCTTTGGTGAAGTTACTTCTTGTTGCTGGGACAAAACACCTGAGCAAAAGTGGCATATGAGAGGAAAGGGTTCATCTCAGCTCACAGACTGCAGTGGAAGCTTCACCACGGTGTGGAAAGCATAGCACAAGCAGGACACTGACTCACACTGTCACATATCAACAGGGAGATAGCAGAGTAACTAGGCGAGCTATGAACCCCCAGTAGTTCTGCACTAATAAAACCCCAGGGTTCTTCCCCTCTGACCTCACTCCTCCAGCAAGGCTGTACCTTCCAAGGGCTCCACGCCCTTTCCAAACTGCCACCAGCTGAGGACCATGTATTTAAAAGCACATGAGGGGCATTTTACATTGAAATCATAAGTGTCCCATTCTCTGTCCATGTGGCCTCTTGGAGTTTAGATCTCTCATCACAAGCTGTTCTAAGAGTTAGGGCTGAGCCAAGATAGTGACTCTGCTTAGCCAGTCAGCAAATTGGTCCTTTGGCAAGAGGGAAAGGCATGCACGTGTTTGCACGTGCTAAATCCTGGCATGGTACTTAGGTGGTGTTCCTATGTATGCAGCCATGGGAGCTCCAGATAGTCCAGAGCCAAGGGCAGGCATTGCTCTCTGCCTTCCCAGGCTGATTCTGAATCAGCAAACACAGCCAGTGCTTGGGGACAGTGAATCAGGAAGGTGAAGGAGAGGACACATAGTGATGTGGAGCATGGATGTGCTCCGTCACATCAGCAGGACCCTAGAGGAGGTTGCTTGGGGAGACAGACTGGCTGGCTGCCTTCCTGACTTGGGCACTTGCTTAAACTTGTTGTGGGGGCCACAGGGCAGAGCAGGAAGAGCACGGTTCCTGGATAGTGCAGAAAGATGCTCTGCACTCCTGCAGTGAGGTTTTGCAGGCCAATGCCCTACAAGAGACCTGAGGCCGAAAGGCCCTGTCTACTCTTCCAACAGCTTCCAGGTGTGATGGTCCCTGCCCCAAAGCGGCTCTATTCTGCTTGTCCCTCCTCTGCTATCTATGGCAGTGAGGCACCTCTCTGTCACGTAGTCCTCTAACCCTGTGCTCTGTTTTCTGACAGCCGCCCAGAGAGCACACTGCTCCTGCACCAGCCGCTGATGATCCTGCGTGTCCTGGTGGTGTTCCTTGTCCCGAGGGTGATCTCAGTAGTGTGGCCTCAGCTCAGGTTTGTGCCTTTTCCTCTTTCCCCCAGTCCTGTCTGCTCACCCCATCCTCTTCCTCTAAGGACTGAATCTTTGACCCCTCCCCCTCTCTTCCTCTCTGTTGGATAATATTCAAGGGAGGTCTTCACTGTAGCCCATGCTGACCTGGGACTTACTCTGTTGCTTTGGGTGCTGGGATTAAAGACATACAGCACCATGACTGGCGGTGTTGTCTCTCCGTTCTCTCTTAAGCAGAAACACATCTAAGTGCTAAACCATCTCTCCAGCCCCACAATGTTTAATTTTAAAGTGCCATTACTGAAAGTTTTCATTGTGTATTCTGTATTTTTTAATCAAATGAGGAACAAGGAACCATTTAGAAATCCTTAACTTACAGGACTTTTTTGTTTATTTGTTTGTTTGGTTGGTTTGTAGATTTAGAGAACCACCCTAGCCCAGGATGACCTGGAATTCACTATGTACTCTTGAGGTGTCCTTGAGCCCATGGTGATCTTCCTACCTGTGCCTCCTGAGTGAAAGGATTAAAGGTATGTGCCACCACACCTGGCTTACAAAAGTTTTTTTTTTTTTTTAATTTTATTTATTTATTTATTTTGAGAGCGACAGACACCAGAGAGAATGACAGATAGAGGGAGAGAGAGAGAATGGGCGTGCCAGGGCTTCCAGCCTCTGCAAATGAACTCCAGATGCGTGTGCCCCCTTGTGCATCTGGCTAACGTGGGACCTGGGGAACCGAGCCTCGAACCGGGGTCCTTAGGCTTCACAGGCAAGCGCTTAACCGCTAAGCCATCTCTCCAGCCCAAGAGTTTTTTAAAAAGAATTTTATTTTTATTTATTTGTGAGAGATAGAGAGAGATTGGAGAGCAGGAAGGGAAAATGGGTGAGTCATAGCAAACTAACTCCAGGTGCATGTCCATCAGACATATGTAGGCTCTGGGGAGTTGAACCTGGGTTCTTAGGCTTCTGAGGCAAATGCTTAACAACTAAACCACTTCTCCAGCTCTAGTTTGTAATTTTGGAGATAAGGTGTCAATGTAGCACAGGGGGATTTGGAACTCTTATGTAGCTCAGGCTGGCCTTGAATTTATGGAAATCTTCTTACCTCATTTTTCTAAGTGTTGAGATTATAGATATGATTCGCTAAGTCTGGTGGAAAGGTCACCTTTTATACATTTCATTTATAAGTCCAGCCCAGGCCATATAAATCCTCTCTCCATATACTTTTCTTACATGGTCATGGGCATGAGTTGTAACTGATAACTGATGATAGTTTACACCCTTTAAGGGGATTTTGAATAATAACCTGGGCTCTCCAAATTGCAACTGTTACTTTTCCTCATGCAATTGCCTAGCCAGTCATTGCTGGCCAAGAAATGGGCCAAGAGACAGTTGGAGGCACTGGATAGACAGTGTAGAGCCCACAACAGATCAGCTGTACCCTAGGGAACAAGTGACCCCAGAGTCCTGAATACCAGCCTGTGAGTATTTCTCTGACTGTTAGAGGTGTAATCCCTGGCTCCTCGTTGACCCTGCAGAAGCCTGGATTCTCCACTTTCAGGGAGAAAGTAATGACACAAGGTTCGGGTTGGATTCAGAACAGAGCTGCACTAGTCACTGTTGAAATGCTTCACATGACTATGGCACTTCCATGAATGTCACGATTAGCAGCTTCCTCATAGATGTGCTGGAGATTAAATGAAAAAAATTGTGGAAACTTTTGGATATTAGGGAGCTGCACCGAAGCATGGGTTATATGTCTCTGCTCGTCCCCAAGTGAGACCTAAATGTCAAGGAATTGAGGTGTGGGGCTCTGTGCGGGAGACATGGGCTCTGTGAGCTCCCATTTACCACTGAGAGTCTGGAGTCAGCCACCATGGGTCCTCACGCCCATGTCTTCCCATAGGTCCATCAGAAGAGCCAAGAGGTTCAGGATCTGCAGCAGCAGAGGGAGCAGTGCCTGGCCCTCAAGCACAGATATGCAGCGGCCTTTCAGCAGCTCCGGGTGGCCTGTCACCAGCTCAAGTTTGAAAACTACAGCCTGCACGAACAGTTTGCACCTCAGGGCATGGTTGAGGATGAGCTGAGGTATACAGTGGCCCAAACCGGGGTGGCAGCTGACATTGCTAAGACTGATCTGATTGTCACAGACACCCTATGTAGTGGAGACACCTTGGTGAGCAGGGCTCTCCTGTACCCCTCCTCTCTTCCTTGCATCTGCCTGTGCCCTCCTGACCTCATGCCCTTCCTTCAGGTGGATCAGAACAGCCATGAGGCTCGTGATCTTGAGGAACAGCTGCACCAGTGTGTGACCCACCTGCAGCACTATGAAGGGTGCCACCCGCAGCTCCAGACTGCCTATGATCACCTCAGCGGTGAGCAGGAGGCGCTGCACAGGCAGTTAGTGCTGCAGAGCCAGCACGTGGTCCTGCTGCAGCACAGCGAGGCCCAGGCCAAGATAGAGGCCCAGAGAGCCCACCAGGAATTACAGGAGGCACAGGTGAGACGTTGGTGAGGCTAGATGCAAGTGGGAGGATGTGCCACTCCTGTTCCTTCTCACTCCTTCCTGGTCCCTTCAAGGGACTGGGAATGTAGGATGAGAACAGGATTCCACTGACACTTGAAATTCCTATTTTGGCCCCAGACTCAAATCACGATGCTCAAAGCATGTGTCCTGGAGCTCAAGGAGCTCATGGAGGACATCTACCATAAGTGTGTGCTGCTCTCTGCAGAGTCTGACAGCATTGGTGAGCAGAGCCAGGCCCACGTCAGGGGGATGCTCATGGGATGGACCACAGACATCACAGGGTCTGAGTCTGTGCATCTGCGTGCCATCCACACAGGAGATTACACTGCCATCTCACAGAACCCGAGAGCATCAATGAAGGCACATGCCCTAGAAAAAGAGAATTTTATTAGTAATCTGAGGTAGGATAAGGAGGAGATGCAGGCATGACCCTGACACATTTGTGGGCTGGGCAAGTGCAGGGCTGACACTGAGCACCTCTCTCTTCTTATAGTTGTCAGAGCAGCAAGAGCTCACATTAAGACAGGAAAAGAAGGGTTGGTGGAAGTTCTTTGGATCCCTCCTGAATACTGCTTATCAACCCACTCCAGGGCTCCCAGGAAACCAGGATAGCAGCACTTCTGATCAACATGGTAGTAAGTTGTGCCTTGGGTAGGAGTTAGCAGGGGATAGACATGCCTGCAGGAGTACTGGCATGGGGTTGGACATACACAGGGTAGGGATGGCATGACCCTCACAGCACTGTCCCCCCATACCCCCTTCTTCCCACAGATCTTCAAGAGTTGAGCCTTGAAGACAGTGTGGGGCCTGAACAAGGCAAGACTGTGGTGGCCTCTCATCATGAGAAACCCACTGCACAGCTATTGGTACAGCTGCTGTCTTGGATCCAGAGTCCCGGGAATGCCTGAGCTTGGGCAGCAAACCCTGCATCCCCTTTCTAGAACCACCATGAGAATGCAAACAGGATCATGCCAGAATCCTCATCATGCCTTCCTTAGACCCACTGACACGCTGGCTAAGATCAGTTGAGCAGAATTTTAATTGTCCATAGCCTTGATAGGACAGTGTGTGGGGATCGTGCTGAGCTCGTCAGAGCTCCTGCCTGTGGTTCCACTGTCTTTCCCTCCCCTCTCTTTCATGTTTTCTTTTTCTTTTTCTTTTTCTTTTTGTTTGTTTGTTTTTATTGTTTCCTCCTTTCCTCCCTTCTTCCATCTCTCCAAAAGGTTATTTGCAAAAAGGTTATGTAAGTGGAATTCCTTTACTAAAACAAGCCTCTCTAAAGTGGGAGGATTGTGAGTTAACAGGAGTTGTTTTCAGAACAAGACAATTTCCTGCCTTTATAACCTTGTAGTGGAAGGGTCTCTGATTAGAGATAAGGCCTTGCTACAGGGTTGATGTGACTCAGGTTACTGTTGTTAGGGGTAAGAGAAGGCACTGGATAGGTGATAGTCACAAATCAGAGCACCATCTGCTCCTGTGTCCTGTCCAGGCAGGAAGATTTCTCTCACTGAAAATAGGATCAAAAGGGAAGGAACTGCAGGGGATGGGGGGCTTTCTGTACAGAAGAGTAACGCCTATCTTTCCTTTCTAAAAAAAAAAAAACCTTTTTATTGACAATATCCTTACAATAGACAGTATGCCATTATCCTAATATCCCCGGTCTTCCACTTCCTTTTCTTCAAGTTCCCCTGCACTGGGTCTCTTCTTTCCAACCAGTATCTCTTCTGTGTTGATGTCATCCGTTTCCCCTTCCTATTCTACAAGTACCTGTGTATGTAGCTGCATCTACTGTGAGGCAGGAATAACAAGGTTGCTTTGAAGACAGTAGTGAATGTACTCCTCTCCTTCCTTTGCCTCTGACATTCTTTCCTCCACCTCTTTCGCCACAGTCCCTGAGACTTGGAGGGTGGGATAGTGCTTTCTCAATGCTGAGCACACCACTGTCATTTCTTCTCAGCACTGTGGTTAATTTGAGTCTCCCAGTGGCATCCACCCTCTCAGAATAGAAGCTTCTCCAACCAAAATGAGGATAGTATTCACAGATGGGCGTGCTTTGCTAGCAAGTGCCTTTAACTGTGGAGCCATGCCACCAGCTCCACTGTGCCTTCTTCTCTTTGCCCACCTTGTAGGATCAAGTCCAGAAAATGAGACAAGGGAAGCAGCAGCTACACGTTGTGCTGGCCAAGCCAAATCACCTAGAAGGTGAGGGAGAACTCATGAAGTATAAATGCTGAGGGACTCATGGCTGAGTAGTAAGGATCCCCTTAAGGAGGCTTTGACCAGGTGTGGTGTCTCATGTCTGTCACTTCAGTGCACAATGGTATTACTAGTACTCAACAGTCTCATTTGGGGGTGAGCACAGTGAGTCAAGGACAGCCTAGGCGACAGTGAGTTCCAGGTCAGCAGTGCAGATCTGAGTAGTCAGACCTGAAGTCACTTTGTCTGCATGGTGATGTTTTTGTGGGCACAACCTGCTTTCTTCCCCCAGGAGGCAAGAAGCTAAAGTGGGAGCAGGAGACTACTCAGTTAGACATGAACACCTTTTAGGAGCAAGGTAGCCAAGAAGCTATGGTGAGCTGGACCCTGGTTACCCCTTCTCTCTTTCCTGCCTCCCTCTCAGACCTGTTCTCAGACCCATACTCCCTCCAGGCAGTGCAGAACAGCCCAGAGGCTCAGGTGAGGATAGTCCTAGGTGGGAGGAGCTGCCCACCCTGAGCCTGCTGCTCACTCTTTCCTGCCCCACAGGAACACCTGGAAGGCATGGGCCAGGAGAATCTGCTATGCCAAATTGATATTGGCCAGGCCCACCTCAGCTCCTGTGACAAGCCCTGCATCCCTTTTTTCTACAAGGATTATGATATCCTTATTATTTAAAAGCCTCCTGCAGGACAGCCCAAAACCTGGAGTGGGATCAAGGGCCCAGTTCACCCCATCCACCTCTTGTCATCTTAGAGGTGCTTTTGAGCAGAGGACGATCACCATACTCATGGACCTCTACACAGAGGCTGTCAATTGGAGACTAGGCAAGGCAAAGTGGAGTGAAGCTTCTCTAGCTTTCTATCATTTAGAGGCATTTGGGATGAGGGCAGAGGCTCCTGTGTTTCTGGGCCTTCATTCTAACAGAATACACACATATGGTACATTTTACCTTCTGCAGTAGAGATGACCCCTGTAGGAAAGCATATCTGGGGGCATCTGTCTGATGTTTCCTCCATGCTAATATTTCATTATCAACAAATAGATTAACCATCCTGCTGGTCCTTGTGTGTTCCTGTCATTGAGTCCTGGGTCATGGTCAGTCATGCCAGCATAGGGGAGGTTCTTCTTGTGTAGCCCAAGTGTCTGATGTGTGTGTCAGTCCTGTTTGGTACCTTGTCACCTGTACACTGGTCATTCAAGCTGCCCTGCACTTGCTATGAAGAAGATTCCCAAATGTTTTCTGACCAGAAGGGATCTGCTGTGAAAGATATCTGTGTGAGGAAACAGAGGCAGCCTGGGCAGGTATTCCAAGCAGGGAACAAGAACTGTTTTTTCCACTTTCAATAATTTGTCCTTTTGATGGACATACACATGTCCTAAAGAAGGATATACACAAAATTCTAGTATTAATTATACACTCATTAGAAATACCTATGCAGACAAAGGCATGGTTAGAGCAGCAACATGGACTCATTCCCAAATTGGAAAAAAAATAACAAGGTATACTATAAATAAACTAAGATATTTATTTCTAATAAGTACTATGAGTACTAGTCACATTTTTAAAGATTTGAAATGTTCATACTCAATGATAGAAGCTTAGCCATAAAACATTCTGTGGGATTCCACATAAATTCCAAGGGTCAAATACAAATGTTATCAGCAACTAGAACATTTGGTATTCTTGAAGCCACAGCACAGTGACTTCAGACATAAGCCATGACTGCAGAATTGGTAATGTCCTATTTCTGTTTTTAAGTTTTCTATTTTGTGAACACAGTGTCATGTGTTGGTACATTTCCCTCTGTGGAATGCTGGTAATCACCATGGGGTTGTGGTTTGTGAGTTGAGAGAGGAACAGTCAGTCATGGTATAGGGGTAATGGCACTAGATATTGCCTCCCCTCATGTGGCTTTTGAAGTCTTTACACTCCATCTTCTGCAAAAGGAACTACAATATACAATTGGCATCACAGAAGTAGGTTTTGGCTATGATTAAACCTGACCAGGATTTTCTTAAATCTTTCGATATAGTTTGAGAGGAATCTGGAAGAGCCTGGGGCTGTAGTCCTGAGAAGTCCTACAATGTAGAAGGTGGATGGATGGTTCCTATGGGAGCTCAGAATTCCAGGGTGCTGATAGAAATGCAGACCATGGCCCTAGGGAGTTGTCACAGTGTATAAAATGTTTGCCCCGTAAGCATGAGGACCAGACTTCAGATTTCCCATGCCCACCTAAGTGCTACGTGGGCAGTCTGCCTGTAATTCCAGCAGTTTGTAGGCAGAGAGTGGATGTCTGGGGAAGCTTACTTGCTAAATTATCCCAGTTGGTAAGCTCTGGGCTTAAGTGAGAGATTCTGCTTTAGCAAATAATGTGGACAATGATCAAGAAAGAAAACTGGTCAACCTCGGGCCTCCACATAAACGCGTACACCCCCATAGAAGGTCACTCACAGGCGTATTAGCATGCATACACACACAAGCACACCACACACACACACTCACAGAGAGAGAGAGAGAAAGTGAGAGAGAGAGAGAGGGAGAGAGGGAGAGAGGAAAGGAAGTATAGAGGCTGTGTTGACAAGGTTTCATATTGGAATAGAACACTGATCAAGAATTAGACCAGAGGGCTGGAAAGATGGCTTAGCAGTTAAGCAATTGCTTATGAAGACTAAGGACCCTGGTTTGAGGCTCGATTCCCCAGTACCCACGTAAGCCAGATGCACAAGGTGATGCATGCATCTGGAGTTTGTTTGCAATGGCTAGAGCCCTAATGCTCCCATTATTTCCCCCCTCATCCCCTTTCTCTCTCTGTCTCTCTCTTTCTCTCTCTCTCTCTCTCTCTCTCTCTCTCTCTCTCTCTCTCTCTCTGTGTCTGTTGCTCTCAAATAAACAAAACTAAAAAAAGAATTAGACCACAGACCATTCATGTTTCATTATACAAGAAATAAACAAGCAAATAAAAAGAAGTCTATTTGTGTTCTGAAATGTTGTGGGAGGCCGAGCTTACAGTTAAACCCTAATTAAAATAGGATGGCATTCAGGCTGTGGCGTAGTTGTTACTGGGCCTTTTTAGCCAGCTTGACAGTGACGATTGAGAACAGGTAATTATTCTGCCCAACCCTAACACCATTAATTATTGGAGGGGCTACGGTTCTCCATAATTATTAGCTCTGTGGAGGTCCTTGTAGCTCTTCCTTCTGAGAACACCATGGTGAAGAGCCACAGTGCATGTGCTTGAGGATGGAGAATGATGGGCTTCAAGCCAAGAACTATTTGACATCAAAATATAAGAGGGAAGGATTGAGATGAAGAGGGGGTATGATGGTGAATGGAGTTTCAAAGGGGAGAGTTGGGGGAGGGAGGGTATTACCATGGGGTATTTTTTATAATCATGGATTTTGTTAAAAAAATTTGGAAGAAAAAAAATTTAAAAACATACTGTGTTACAAAATACCTACAAAACGATAACTGAAAGTGCATCTCCATTCCCATAATTCCTGAAGCTAGAAACAAATCAGCAAACACTTATGTAACAAATGTTAAAACATACTAAAGTGCCAGGGAGCTTGTGCCCTAAAGGAAAAGATCAAGTAAGGTATACTGACTTAAGCCTGTAATCCTACCATCTGGGAGATAAAGACAGGAGGATCTGGAGTTCAAGGTGATCCTTGGCTATACAGCAAGTTGAAGGCCAGCCTTGGCTACATGAGACTACCCTGAAAGAAAAGGAAAGAAGGGAGGGAGCGAACAATGATGGTGTGTCCCAAACATATCATTCAGTTAATCATTATAAGTTTTAGGAAGACTCAGACTGACATTAAGATTGTTGTGAGGGAACAATATCTGACTCCTCTGTTTTGTATTTACTGGAATGAAAACCCCCAAATATGAATCTTGTCTTTATGAGTATCCAACACTTACATAACTTCAGAAACTGGTACCCAGAAAAAAAAAAAATCTCAGTAATGGATATCTCTACTTACCACTTCAAACACAATGCAGAGGAAAGCCAAATCCTAGAGAAGTAAGTTTCCCAGAGGTCCATATGCCAGAAGTCAACCTGTACAGGATTCCATGCATTAACCAAAGGATGTGGAATTTTCCATGATGCACAAAACAAAACTAGGGATTGGATCATTGATCCCCAAATCACCCATCTTTTGACCCACATAACCAGATAACATGTACATTTCATTTACCATAACAAGAAGGGAATAGAAATTTTAGAACTAAAGCTAATTTTGTTTTTCTCTGTCTTAATTTAAGATTATGCTCTTCCTTGCCTTTAAGTCATAGTGATGTCATTTCTATTTTGAACTGTTGGTAATTTTGTAAAAATGTCTCTGAACCTGTGAAAATAAAACAAATAGCCTCTTAAAAAAAAAAAAAAACAAACAGAAAAGAAACCTGAGGTGATGCTGAGGCCCAAGAAAAGTGTCAAGTCCAGCAGCCTGGTCTCATTCCTCTCTTCCCTGTCTTTGATTTCTGGCCCAGCTGCAAACATCAGGGTGAGGCTCAACAGTGACCTCTAGCTGGCTAATCTTTCCAGTTAGAACATTGTTGAGTTGGGAGAACAATGGAAATGTTGCCCAACAACTACATATAAATTTCCACATTGGGCCTGAAAACAAAGCCCACAAATGTGGTGGTGAAGCCCGGCAAACTATTAATGGTGAGATTATAAACTACTGTGATTTTTTTCCATGGAATTCTTTTCTGTTTTCTAAGTTTTGCTACAAAAATGTAGTTTAGTCAGAACAAAACATTATACGTGACAGAGTAACACCTATGAAGTTGCACTCATGCATTTTTTTTAAGTGTAGTGATTTTCTTAGATTATAGACATAATTTAAGAGAAGGAAGGCAGAGCTCTTGCCCATGGAGACAAGAGGGGTGCCTGGAAGTGGAAAAGCCCTCAGGTAATTTTCTTGTTTTGGTTTTTTTTTTTTTTTTTTTTTGGTAGGGTCTCACTCTCGCCCAGGCTGAGCTGGAATTCACTATGTAGTCTCAGGGTGGCCTTGAACTCACAGCAATCCTCCTACCTCTGTCTCCCAAGTGCTGGGATTAAAGGCGTGCACCACCATGCCCAGCTCATGTAATTGATTAAGAGGGACAAACACCCCAATGTTACAGGTGGTCCAAGGCCTGCAACTCAGAAAACTACATAAACAGTGTATGACATCTGAAGCTCAAGTCAGAAATGCCTTGAGTAAAGGGAAAGGTAACTGGGACTGCAAAATAAGAAATTTATGGACATTTCCTCTTTGAAAATCTCTGCTTTTCGGGTGGAGACATGGCTCGGTGGTTAAGATGCTTGCTAGTAAAGCCTAACTACTCAGTTTAATTCCCCAGGACCCATGTAAAGACAGATGCACAAAATAGTACATGCATCTGGAGTCCCTTTGCAGTGGCTGGAGGCCCTGAGGGCCCCTTCTCTCTCTTTCTCCCTCTGAATGCAAATGTATATATTTAAACCTATGCTTTTCATTCTTTCCCTGACTTTTCATTTCCACTGCTGAGCCTGGCTCTCAAGTCTCCTGCTGCCTCTCTGACCAGGGAAGGAAGCACGCACAGCCCCAGGATATTCACTGTCTACTGGAAGGAGTTGGCTCTGAAGGAAGCCAGGGTCACTCCTCCCAAGAGGCCCAACTTTCTCAGGGTGACCTTGTTCCTGGGCAGCAGAGTAGGCAGGGCCAGGGAGACTCCACCATTTGCATTGCACGGGAACCTGCAGGCTTTCTACATAACCCTGGCTGGACCTGTGAGGGACATAGACCCGATGATGTCCACAGGCCAAGGACATCCAGGCTCCTCCATGCTATGGCTTCACAGTCCCTCCATGCAGAATGTTAAAATCTGCCACTTATCATCATTTTCAGAACCATTTGTTCTTCATGACCCTCTTTCCTGCACTTCTCATGTGACTGACACCAGAACCAGGTGGACTTTGCCAGCAATATTGTAAATCCAGGTGGGGGTGGGTTGAATTTTGACCATGAGGAGGAAGAACTCCTTCAGCAGTCTTCTTTCAGGCCCCCTCCTCTCAATAAATTTGCATTCTCACTAGTTGAGCCTTCAAAGAGGTTTTTTTGCTCTCTGGCCATCTTTTCTATTGTCTTAATGCAGACCAGATGACCCATATTTAATAGTAGATCTCTAACAATTCTAGCTGAAGTGGCCTTAAGCCTGTCTCTGTGCATGTGACTTTGAATGTCCTCACCTTTTTTCTATATCAAATTTTACTTTTGGTAATATATTTTTGCTCAACACTTTCTTCTGTCAAATTTATAAGTCCATTTCTTCCAATTTCAACTATGCTCAAATTCTCAGGACATAAACAATACATAGCCATCCTCTCACCCAGACACAGAATGGTCATTTTTTTCTACCTGCCATCTTGGTTTGGGCTAGTTGATAAGAAGCGCCTTGGTTCTGTTGTTGTATACATAGAGAGAGTAAAAGGAAGGTATCTGGGGTTGGCCCCTTATTGCCACACCCAGAGCCACACAGCCAGGCAGCAAATCCAGGGATGGGTGTGAAGAAAGGACTCTATACCATGGGGACATGAACCATAGAGTCCTAGAGCTCCCAAAAAGACAGTCAAGGTCTTGGCTATCTTTCCCTCACCACTCTCTACCTGTAGGTCTGAATTTGGGTCCTTTTTAAAGGGCAATGACAGGAACTTCCAGGAACAGAGATGGAGAGCTGCCAGCTGTCTACAGGTTGGGCTGGAGAAGGTCATTCAGTTACTCCTCTGCTACCACCTGTTGATATGTGACAACATGCTACACTTGTGCTATGCTTCCTCCACCATGATGAACTTCCACTCAAGTCTGAGCTGAAATGAACCATTTCCTCTCATAAGCAGCTTTTGCTCAGGTGTTTTGTCCCAGGAACAAGAAGTAACTTCAACACAGAAGATGCCAAAAACCCAAACTGTCCAGTGCAACAGGGGTAGGAAGTGGCTATGCTGCTCTTCAAGCAAGGGCTTCCTATTTTCTGGATTCTTCACCCCTGTTCCCCGAGAAACTGTTTTCATCCTTCAAGGGCTGGTAGTACTACACTGGGATTTCAAACACCCAAGCCCCACTTACCTGCTCTGGCAGCTAGTCCCAAACTAGCTTCAACCTTCTAAGCAAGCCTCAGGTTCTCCACAGTGATGAACACTGTGGATAAGGACAAAAGGCTCCTCAACCAAGCAGGGAAGATGCAGACATATATGGACTGAGGCTTCATGGCAGCAGTATAAAAAGCCAGAGGCAGAGGCTCTCATAGAGCCTTAGGGACACCAAAGGATTTATCTCTGACTCAGAGGCTAGATGGAAAGCCTTCGTTATCATGTAGGAGCTTGCTCACTTTATCCTTCATCCATGGCAGAGGAAGAACAAACAGCCAGAGCTCAAGCTGGCTCTGAACACAGAGTAAGCTGGATGGAAGCTTTGCACCAGGAACACACCTCAGCCAGCAGGGCTCCACCTGATGGAAACTAAGAAGAAAGCTTAATCAAAACTACCTGAGTCTCTGGGGGACATTTGCATTCAAATCATCACATTCCTAACCTGGCCCCTATCAATTCATGCCCATCTCTCTATTTTAAATGCATATAGTCCAACTTCAAACATTCCCATTGTTTTTACTAAGGTTAACACCATTCCAAACTCCAAAGTCTCAGATGAGATTCAAGAAAGTCAGTTGTGATCCCTGTAAAAGCAAAACCCAAGTTAAATACTTCTGACATACATGCCCAGACAAGACATTCCCATTGCCTAAAGAAGGCGCACAGGGAGAGGCTGGAGTGATGCAAGACCAATCACCAGTAAGTGAACATCCAACATCTGTACCTCCATATTTGACTTCTTCAGTGACAGATACAAGAGTTTTCATTTGCAGGTAACTCTCAGGTCACACATTCTAAACTCTAGCCTTGGGTTGTGTGCTATACTTGCCTACCCAGGGCAAGACAGAGCAGTCTATTTCAATACGAAATGCACAGCATGTCTGTGCAGGGCATGCGTGAGTAGAATATCAAGAGTTCTCTTAGCTAGGTATGGTGGGTCATGTGTGTAACCCCAGCTCTCAGCTCCAGGTCAGCTTGTTCTATAGGATGAGAACCCTGTCTGAAAAAGTAACCTCATACATGTGCCACTTTCGTGAATATGCATGTTGTTACTGGGTGGGAAAAGAGCAAATAAAATGAGCAGCTGCAGGCAACGCCTGCCATCTATGTCCTAAGAAGCTACTCTAATTTAGTTTTTGTGAGATAGGGTCTTACTCTGTAGCCAAGCTTTGAGCTCATGATTCTTTTGCCTTTTCTACAGTGCTGGGATTACAGGTGTGACCGCACATCCAGTCAAGCCTACATTCTTTCTTGTGAGCAGAGCCTGGTGCTATTCAGGCCAACCTCCACTCTCCACAAAGCTGTCATCTCATGGACAGGGACTGCTCTGGACATAGGTATAAGAAATTCCCCAGATGGAGGAATATTTATTTATTCATTTATTTATTATATATGATGTGGTGGCACTGTAAGCAAATAAATGTGTCTGGCTTTGTAAAAAAATTAATTTGATAGGGAGACAGACAGAAACAGAGAATGGGTACGTCATGGCCTCCAGCCACAGCAAAGGAACTCCAGATGCATGTGCTACCTTCAGCCTCTGGCTTTTGTGGGTCTTGGGAAATCAAACCTGGATCCTTTGACTTCGCAGGCAAGCACCTTAATGACTAAGCCATACCTCTAGCCCCTGTCCAGCTTTTACATGAGAGGCTAAGGGATAGAACTAAAGTGGCAAACTTTGTAAGCAAGCACTTTTATAAAACAAGACATTTCCCCATCCCATAGAAGGATGTCTTGGAGGGGACCTAGCCAGGACAAGAAAGAGCAAGTGAGAGATCTTTTTGCCTTCTGCATTCTCCCTGAGATGCTCAGACCTGGGGGCCTTCTTGTCTCTGGGGGTGCCATACACACTGGTCAGAGAATGGATGGGTGAAAGGTGCAAACTTCATGTCCCTTTGAGGTTTCCCTGCCCTGAGCAGCCTTCCCCACCTGACTAACTCACTGGTACCTCACAGAAGAGAAAATGAGCAAGGTCCCAAAAAAGGGGGCTCTATAAGGCATGTGGCCCGGGAGAAGGCAAGACCTCTTTTGTAGCTCCTACCAGAATGCTGTTTGACAGGTGCCCACCAACCCTCCCTGCTTGCCACGTGGACACCCCTTTCCCTCTGCCATTCTTCCTGACATCGAGTTCCACATGGGCAGGGACGATGCTGTGTCCCCACCTCTGACGAAGCTGCAGTGCTTGACAGGGCACAGGAAAAGACAGAGAAGGACTCTGCACAAAGAAACTTTATTTGAAGGGCCAGAAACCTGGGACAAATACAGGCCCTTGATGGTGGTGAGAGAGCGCATCCAGTTGTCCTTCCAGTGTCCAGTCTCCATCTCCTGCACCGTGACATCTTTCCAGTTCTTCTTCAGCATCTCCTCAAGCAGGGCCAACTATTTCTGGTGGGGGGAGTGCATAAGAGCCCATGGGGAGAGATCTCCGCCCTTCTCCCTCCCTACCAGGAAGAGCCTTGGGGCCTCCAGCAGTGAGCTCCTGACCCAGAGGCACAAGTGCCAGTTCCCCAAGTCATTAAGCTCCCACGCAGGGTGGGTGGTTTCCTCACTTTACAGCCTGTGTGTCTCTGACTCTGAGCCTTGTACCTTTCTGGTCCTTGTTCTGCACAGGAACCTCCCTGGAGGTCAGAAGTCCTGACTTCCGGTGCCCAGCAGTCACTGAACTCTATGGGCAGAGTTCTTACCACTGTCTGGGACATGGAGTGGCAGCTGGGACACACCAGCTCTGGGCACTGCGAGATCTCCACTGCACCAGTGGACCTCCAGGAAGGACTGGTTTCTGTCTGAGCCCCCAAACCAACACTACATGGATCTTTAGAGCAGAGAGGTCCTTCAGGCCCCAGTGCTAGGCCAGGGTCCACAGTCTGCCAGACCCTGGTATGGAATCCTGACTCTGCTCTTTTTAATGGCATAGAAGGGAAAGTGGTTTTAGCTTCAGTGTCCCTGTTGGTGAGATAAGGACGATTCTCCTCCCCTTGAAGGTTGCAGGGAGGACATGGGAGAGATGACTCCCCAAGAACAAAAGGTCCAGAGTAAGAGCCCAGAGGCAGGTAGTGCTGTTCCCATTCCCCATGGCTAAGCAGCTGCTACTCTTCTTGATGCTGTGCTGCCTGTTCTGCCCCTGACTCCACTGTCCATTTGCGAAGCCGTTCTGCATGCCCATGGGCAAAAGGTCCCTTGGCTGCCTACTCCCCAGTGCCTCAGATCCCTAATAACCCTGGGGCTGTTATGACAACATCCTTTTGCCTCTGTATGGACAGTACCTGTGGTAAATGCTCAGGTACTTGTGCCTATAAGACATAGAGACCGGTGGCTTTGCTTGCAGCTTTGGCCAAATGTTAGGTACCCTGGGACAGAGCTCCACCTCCTGCTGCTGCTGTACCACCAGCTCTACCCCTGCTCCAGGGTTGGGAAAACCCAGGTTACTGTGACTCACCAGGTACACAACATCTCGGGCTTCCACAGCTGCCATGTGGCCCAGGGTGGTCTTAGAGGTGCATATTGAGGGTGTCTCATGTGTCTGAATCTTGGTTCAGATGGTGATTTCATTGATTTTGATTCCTAGCCACTTCCTATAGACAAATGAGCTTGACTTTGTCATCCACAGTCCACCCAGCACCCAATTGGAAAGCATGGAGATTACCATGGGTTTAAACAGATTCATTAAAGAAAAGGCCCCACTGAGCGAGCACTTCCTGCATGCTTCTTTACATTTTTTAATGCAAATCACTACTTTGCAGCAAATCACTACTCACAGAACTCAGAAGCAGACAGATTGATAGCACCTGTCACACACAACAGATGAGAGTGGCTCAAGGTGCCAGCAGCAGCCTGAACATGGGCCTCCCGGTGGGGCAGACCTCCTCCCTTTCTATATGGGTCCTTGGACTAGCTTCTCTCATGTGGACTTGAAGCTGGGAGAATTTCCTGGAAGGCTTCTTCGTGTGGGGTGGATTGCCCCACCCTTTTCACTAAGGAGATTCAAGCTCAGAACACAGTGCTTTCCCAAGATTATCATTTTCCAGCCTGAGATCCTGACCAGCTGCCCCCACCCCCCGGCAGAAACAGCCATTCCAGGTGTCCCTTGCTCCCCTGGGATCTCACCTGTTCCCACATTCAATCAGGGTCTTCTCATCTCTTACTCCAGAAAGAGCTTAGCCAGCTTCCCCTGAATGAGAATGGATGTTTTCTGATTTGGGGATTCCACCCCTTGAAGAAATGGGTAACTTATGTGGCCTCCCTAAGAACTTGAGATATAGGAATGCCGCATTGTTGTAATATTTAGAGACAGAGAGAGAGAGAGGAAGGCTCACAGGGTGAGGGGGATACTATCAAGGTTATCCATTGAATATAGAGCCCGATATGGTTCACTCAATCAGTCATTCTTTTTGTTCTGGTCCTGAGTGACAGGGGCTTTGGATAAGAGGACTCAGACTACATATTTTGGGGAGGTGGAGAGTTTATTAACTGTTCAGAGCAGGAGTCTTTAGGCAAAGGAGGAGTAAGGAGCCTGTAGATTTCAGGCTTTGAACTGGTCAAAAGCCAGGAAGACAGGGATAGGGGGACAAAGGGAAGACACATTCGTGTGTGTGTGTGTGTGTGTGCATACACACGTGGGGGCGGGGGAGAGAAAGTACCTGTTAGAAGCAAAACAAACTAAGAGACAGACTAAGGTGGAATCAGGGAGCAAAACAGAGGCAGCGGAATTAGAAGAAGATGGAGAAGGAGAAGGAAAGGAAGACAGAAGAAGGAAGAAGAGTGGGTGAAAGACTGGCACCAGACTTATGTGCATGCTGTTGGGGTGTGATGGACTTGCCAAGTATGTGAGGGGCTTGTGGGGGTGTGGGCCTGTGCTCAGAGAAGGAAACTGGGTAGCTAGCTCCCCTGTTGAGCAAGTGAGCCCTTTTAGGAAAGACCTCACTTTTGGCCGGTTGGGAGGGGGAAAGAGCTCTGTGACACAAACACTGAGTACCAAGCTGAATGCCTTGCCCCTTGCTGGGCAAGTGCTCTGCCACTAAGCTAAATCCCCAACCCCAAGGATCTACCTTGATGGCTCTATTTTGGCATACTCTGTTGATGGGGAGAAAAGAGTACTTAAGTATGAACCAGTGGACAGACAGTTCTCTGCTTTGCACCCTAGCAGACTGGCTTGCGCCAGAAGCTTGGAGGAGAGCAAGCAGAGACATTCTAGGACCTGGTGCAGGGGGTCTCCCATGCCCTGTTCGTGGTCTGTGTAAAACACAACAATGGATCATGTTCTGTGCAGGTCACTGACCCATCCTCACTGGGGTCTCAAACTCGGTGTCTCCAGAGGCCTTGTATTCTCAAATCACGCTCTTCATAAAACACTTCTCATCTTGGAAAGTGACTAGCACCTCAAAAAAATGTGCATGTATTTTGAGCAGAATCTGCAACCTTAGAATTTGTTGTCTTCAAATAGAGATAAGTGGTACAGATATTTTCTTTACCACCTTTCCAGCAGTGAAAAGTTAGACACAGCAGGGTTGAATTCCTAAATTGGTGTGCATTAGCTGAAACTGTTCAAGGAGAAGAGCGTCAGTGGGATTGGCTGCAATCCCCCAGAGGAAAACGAGGTTACACACCTCTCGGGCCCTGGAGCCCTCCCACCCAGCCCTGGTACTCTACAGGCCTGTGCCCACAGGCAGAGGGTCAGAAGGATGAACATTGACTTCTGCATGAAGGAATGTATTTGAATTGAATTTGTTATTTTGCTGTAATAAACCTTTTTTGACTTTGTAACAGAAATGTTTAGAAATAGAAGGGATAGATTTCACTGTGTAGGTTATCATTAAATGAGTAAGAATGATATGATTTTCATTTCTTATGACCACAAAAGATAATATGCACATTTTAAAACTTTCAATGTCATCTAATGGTAGGGGGGAAAGATCTGGATGTTGCCCCTCAGCAGAGGGGATCACAAGCAATCTCTCGGGTTTCCTCTTACTTTTGATCTGTTATGGTCTCTGTGTCTTCCACAGATTACGAATCTGTGACTATGCTTGTTGAGATTACATGTGCTTTGAAATATAGAATCATAGCCATGTCCTAGTTACCCACCTTCGTTTCCCAAGTCCTTTTATTCTGCCACATCACTGCATGCAGATGCAGCACCCCTACTTTAACAGCCATGCCGAATTCTCTTGCATAGCTGTCCCACTGATTATATGTCCATCACCAAGGCTGGCCATCAGTGTTGATCCCAGGTCTTTGCCTCTTCAAACAGTGCTGTGGTGAAAACTTTGGGCATATATCTTGGGATGTACATGTAAGGTTTTATGTTGGATAATTTTTTAGAATCAGAACTGCTAAGTCATAAGTGTACAAGTGCAAAATTTTAAGAGACACTAACAAAACATTTTCCAAGACTGCAGTTAGTAACTCCCACTCCCACTCCCATGAAGGGCCCCTGTGATGCTTCTGCTTCCTCACCTCTTCACGTGGCATGGCAGGATGCCGGGTGCATGTCTATGGACAACCCCCTACTCCCAACAGGCTGTGGAGAAGGATCTTGAGCTCAAGACCAACCTGTGCAAGGAACTGTGGGAATATTTATTGTGGGCCTCACAGACAACTTTGCTGAAAATACTACCGTAGGATTTATTTCCTGCTAACTTCTTGACTTGTTAACTTACCCTGAAAGTTTATCTTAAGACCACGTGATCAACCAGCTTAAAGCAACGTAAGTAGGTCTCCTCTGCCTTGGTGTACATTTGGCCTGAGCCACCCAGATGACCAATATTGACAAGGCATGTTTAGAGGTGCTGACTGATCTGAAGCTGTGCTCTTTCTCCACTTTCACAGTGGCTTGGTTAGACTCTTGACCCAGAACAAGTGTGCATGAATGAGAATTGATGGCCGTGGCATTGAAGATGACACAGTAACTAAAAAGTTACCCACAGCAATTCCACAGATCTGTTGAGAACAGCAGGTGGGTTTAGTGTGATCACATTTGTGAACAGAGTGTGCAGAAGCTGGTCAGCACAATCCAACAGGCCATCCTCTAAAACCCTTTCTCCAATACATGCTTCAAGATTATTCAAAGTCAAAAGTTCCTTGCACTTTTCCCAGCAAATGATCAACTTGTTCATGCATTACTGATTTTTGGCTGTTTGATAAAAATACCAGTGAGGGTGCATGGTATCATGACCCACACCTTTAATCCCAGCACTCTGGAAGAAGAGGTAGGAGGATTGCTATGAGTTTGAGGCCAGCCCGGGACTATAAAGTGCATGTCACATCAGCCTGAGCTACAGTAGACTAGACTACCTTCCTAGATTCTACCTTCCAAAAACAAACATAGTAAAAAATAAAAGAAGAAAAGAAAAATACCAATGCATGCCACATCAGCCTGGGCTAGAGTGAGACTCTATCTTCCAAAGACCAAAGACCAAAAAAACTCAAATAAAATAAAAAAGCAATGAGTGCTTAGCAGTGTAAACTACAGCCACAGTGTATCAGAGCAGTGGCAACAGTAGAGGCAGCAAGTTCACACTTGGGCTTAAGTGACTCCAAAGGTCAGCTTTCCTTTCCTAAGGCTCTGCTGATAAAAGCAGCTAGCAAACTCAGGAAAATGTCTCCCAAGTGTTAGTTTCTATAATCCCAAGACTATACCCCTAAATTGGGCACTTTCACATTGTCCTGGAGTTTACCAAACAGTCAAGATGGGATGATTGGAAAATTCAAGGAGGCTACCAATCTCTGATTCCCAAACTATGGAAATACAGGTACAGAATAACACACTGACTTTTACTTGGCTTTTAGTCCTTAGGTTTGAGAGGCAAGGTCTCTATTGACTGCATATCTCCCAGCTCCAGCCCACACTTCCCTTGAAATGCATGTCTTTGGTAATTATCCCCTTGAAAACTGTGTGGCATGTGAGAGTTCTTTCTACCACAGGGATAGTCACAATTTCTCTGACCCATACATTATAAAGAATTCATTTCCATTTTACTTTCTTTCAGTATCACATATTTTTTTGTATTTATTTTGGCCTCAGGGAAGTGCCACTATTTGTTCTAAGGTTCCCAATTCTTATACCATACTTAACTGTTCTTAATGTCAACAGAATCTTTAACAAAAACATTATTTTAAGCTAGGCATGTTTGTGCATGCCTTTAATCCCAGCACTTGGGGGTCAGAGGTAGGAGGATCACCATGAATTGGAGGCCAGCCTGAGACAAGATAGCAAATTCTGGGCTACTGTGAGAACCTACCTTGAAAAACAAAACAAAACAAAAAAGCCCAACAAAAATATCCCATAAATTTAAATGAAAACAAATAAAAACCAATTGGTTCACTTATGAGAGTAAGTGTTTCCCCCTGGTTGAGGGACAATGAATACTTCTTTGTCCCCCATATTACCATTCATTTCCCTTAGGGTCCCCTCTATTACCATTCATTTCCCTCAGGAAGCAGAGCAAGAGGCTCTGGCACCACTTACGTGCAATTTGGATGTCATCAATTGTGATCATTTCATATAGCTGTAGCGGGAACTTCTCTGTGAAAGTGGCCAAGCTGGCAATGAAAAGGCAGCCAGCCATACTTCCTGATGAATTCCTGCAGGAAACAGGGTAAGGGCAAACTTCAGGAAGAAGAGCTCCCTGGCCAGGCTGGCTGAAGAGGCAGGGTTGTGTCTGCAGAGAACTCACTGGAGAGTCACCCTCAAAGTAGCCGTTGTGACAAATGTGTCAGCCCGAATCTGATCCTCAGAGTCCAGAGTCTCACTCAGAAGCTATCTCAGACCAGAATCAAAACAGTCTTGAGAAAATGCCATGAAAGATCTGGAACATGGCTCTGAGTCCTTCTTTGCAAGCATGAGGCCCTGAGTGTGAAGACCCAGGACCTACACAAAAATGCCTAGAGTGGTGGCCTGTGACTGCCTGTGACTCCAGGGCGGGGGAAGAGGAGACAGGATGATCCCTAGGATTTGTTAGTCAGCGTGTTTACTGGTGAGATTCAGGAAAGAGACCCTATGATTTCAAAGGAGGTAGTAGTACTCCCAGGAATGACCCCACAGTTGTCCACTGTCCTCCACATACAAGGACATACATACATGTGCACCTGCACCCCACAGTGCTCATGTGTTTATAAACGGCGAGAAATGGCCAAGAGACATACAGCCAGTTTACCACAGAGAAATGATAAAATCTAAAATATGTTTACTTTATGTCAAGGTTTTAACAGGTAGAGAAAATAAGCCTTGTGGCTAAGGCCTCACTCATTAACAGCTCACTGAAGCTGATTTGTTATGGTTTAAGGGTTATAAAAACTGTCTTTAAGGCTCTCAATAAAATACATATGTTCCTCGGTCAAGGGTTTAACCCCTGTCCTCTAACAACAGTTAGGATGTCTTCTCATGCAATGGAGTACAGTTAGGATGACTGGACCCCTGAAGGTAAAAAGGCAGGGCAGTTTGTACTTGCTAGAATTCAAAAATGATCTCATTTCTTATCTCTTGCCTAGTTCCTTAGATCTGTTTTTCCACAAACAACCAGGACCCCTCCTGGGTGGCAGGGATTTCATAGGATTTAAACATTGTGGTTGGTCAAGTTCAGCCCCCTAGAACTTGGTGTCAGGGCTAAACTCTTCTTGAGACAGCCCCTAGCCCTAACCAACCAGCTGTCCCTCTGGTTCACCTGTGCTGGAGAACAGCCCACCACCATAAAGTTATAAATAACTTTCCAAGATGAAGCATGACCTCTGTCCACTTGGGAACTTCCAGTTGTGGGTGAGTTTTTTCCTCAGCTGGGCCTGGGCTGGCTTGACCTAGGGCCAGCTGGGTGGAGCCAAGGAGCACCCTAGCCCTCATTCTCCATATGGGTTCATTATCCCTCTGACTCCCCACATAGCAGGAGCTCCTTGAACTTTGTTTTCTCTCTTTTATTTCCAATTTTTTTTCCAGACCCTCCATGTAGGATTTCTAGCCATGTAGGTGTCTTTTATTGCCTCTATACTTCCCTCAAAACATATAAAAATTTAAAACTTGTAATTTAGACTTCCAGCCAGGTGGAAGCAACAGTGGGCTGATCCTAGGGTCCAGCCCTAAATGTAGGGGTGGATTTGGAATTCCAGTCTAAAGATAGGCCAAGTGCCCGAGCTTTGCCTGGAGCTCCTGAAGTGTGCTTGCTTATGCTGGTGTGTTGGTGAAGACTTCTCTGTCTGCTTGGTCCAGTAAAAGTGGACCAACCTCTTCTCACATTATGTAATTTCCCCTGGATCTGTAAGCATCAAATAAATTTCCTTCCTCTGTTAACTGTGCTGGTTTGAACGTTCATCCCAGAAACAGAAGCTGACTGCTATAGAATAGGTTGTGAAGAGTGAGAGTTGCTGGAATGAATCTATGTAGATTTTGTTCTTTCCGAACTTGTTTGCTGGAAGAATGAGAAACTTGTTACTTGCAACTGAAGATGTATTCTGGAGTGGTAAGCCAGGTTTTATGGACTATTCTGATGAGAGTTTGAAAATGCTAAGTGCAGAAAGAACTATACTTGGAGATTTGGCTTATGAACTTTCTAAAGGGAAGGAAATATTGCAGAAAACCTTGTTGAAACTAGGCTACTAAAATCAGGGTTGGCTGTTTTCTGCTGCCAAGCCCCAGACAGTTTGATCAAGGTGAAATGTGTCATGGACTGATATGCTTGCCTAACGATATGGGACTGAGAGATACAAGATTTAAAATTGGAAACTCAAGCCAATTTAAAATTACTGGCACAGAGAGCTGCTATTGCCAAAAATATGAGCAATCTAAAGGAAGATGCCCAGCTCCTATACATTAAAACAACAGAGAGAATGACTGAGATGATCCTGCCCCAGAAATACTGAATGGTAGGAATGCAAACTCTTTTGAGAGGAGATATTTGTGAGAAATAAACCTGCTCTAAAAACCACTGATTTATTTTGTCTCTGAATTAAGAATATGGCTGTGTCCTGCACACCTGGTTATTGGTTTTGGAAGCTTGAGAAATACATGGAAGGGTTAAGTGTACATGGTTCCAGTAACTGTGAGACAGGTCATGATGACCCTGACAAGATGGGAAAGCCATTGGAAGATGGGCTGTAGTTTGCATGGAGACCTGAAGCTGTTGTGGATCTATCAGGACTGTGCAAGGGCTTCCATGGAGGCTGTTGGTTAGGGATGGAAGTTTTCTCTGGCTAGTCAGCCCAGCTAGAAGGGTGGAACTGGAATAGCCGGACACATCTGACTGATCACTGAGTATATCAAATTTGAGCTGCAGAAGTTTGATGTTTGCTTGATGGCTCTTGAGTTTGAATTGTTTCAGTCTCTCCTTGCTGTGCCTTATAGCAGTTGAAAATGTTTAATGTTTACTCTGTGCCTTTATATGATGAAAATATATAACTTGTATTGATTATATAAGATAAGAGACTATTCTAAATCTTAAATGAGACTTATGACATTAGAACTATTTTAAGTCAGTAAAGTCTAGGGGGGCCTTTGAATGTAGACTGAACACAATTTAAAATGTGGATGGTTATGAATCTATTGGGGCTGGGGTGGAATGTGGCACATTGAACTCATGTCCTCCAATATATTCAGGAATTTATTAAAGTTTGTAATTTAGATCTTTAGCCACCTGGCTGGGTTGGGGGTGTTACTGTGCTGATCCTAGGGTCTAGCTCTCAGGTGTGGGGGTGGATTTGGAATTCCAGTCTAAAGACATGCAAAGTGCCTGAACTTTGCCTGGGGATCCTGAAGTGTGCTTATTTGTGGTGCTGGTGGTGGCTTTTCTCTGTCTGCTTGGTCCTGTAAAAGGGGGCCAACTGCTCCTGTCATTATGGAATTTCTCCTGGATCTGTAAGCTTCAAAAAATGTCCTTCCCCACATAAATGTACCTGGTTTGGAAGTTCATCCCAGCAACTGAAGCTGACTGCTGCATACTCCATAAGTACCATGTCACCTATCAAGTCCTATTTCTTTGTGCCTGCTTTGACCCAGGAACTACTTAAGGGGCCCCTTCGCATTTCTGGTGGCCAATAACAATCAAGGACATTTTGTTAGATGGTGGTACAGTCCTCTACATGTGGAGTGTGGATGCAAAGACAGCACTGACCTCCAGCTCCTCCTGATATAACTTGAGGGTGCCTTCCAGCTCCTCTAGCCTTTTCTCCTCCACTATGCGCAGTGACTTCATTTGTTGAGAATATCTGGGGTGTCCAAGATTTGGATGGAGCTTCTGGAAATTCTCGGCCTTCAATCAAATCAGAATTCAGGAGGGATTTAGCTCCAGACTCGATACCAGGACCAATGTCCTCTTAAACTAAGGACATAGCCAAACAGATGAGTCCTGTGATTGCAGTGTGAGGGGACATGGTGGGCAGAGGACTGTGAGGCAGACAAGAAAATGAGAGCTGGGGATAGGGCCTACTTGTGTTGACAGAGAGGGTGAGCTGAGCATCTGCTCCAGCAATCAGTACTTCTTTCCACCATAATCTGTTCCTGAGATGGGTGTGGGGGCTCATCCCTGTCATCCAAGCACTCCCAACTCCAAAAGCTGAGGTAGGAGGATGGACCTAAAATTGAGGACTCATGGACAGAGTGCAAACCAGGTCACCCTGAGCTAATGTGACATCCTATCTCAAAGAAACATCTATACCAACTATGTCACATGGCTCCAAAAACCACTGTGTACAACCATAACTGGCTGCAGTGACTATGACCCCACCAGACCCAGCAGGCCTTTACATAAGATACAACAAGGGGTTTGGTGAGTAAGTCTTGACTTGGTTATCAATTCACCAATGCCTCCTGTATCTCAGCCCCCATGCAATAATCCCCATCTTGCCTTCTCTACTTCCCTTGAACTTAGCCCCACCCATCACCTTTCTCCCCTTTCAGTGGACCTTCTTTTTCTCTAGTTGCTTCTGTCGCTGCTCAAAGGGTTGCTGGGTCTCATTCATGGAGGCACAGAACTTCTTCCAGTTCTGTTCCTTGAAATTCTCCAACAACAGCCAACATACTGGGGGCAGCAGTTCCTCAACTCTCAATTGGGCTCAAAATTCTGTATGAATTATGAGGATCAGGAAGGGGACAGAATGGAGCCAAGCTGCTGAGATGGTATCTCCAACAAGGGCCAGAGTTGTTTCCCTAAGAAAACATCTTGGTATCCAATGTGGTAATAGCTATTTCATTAAAGGGAGTCCTGCAGTCAAACTCATGGACAATGCTGATTAAGAGAGTTCAGAGGGAGCCTCCCATATATTTACTGACTTTCCATCTCATAAAGAACTGGAGCAAATTCTTATCCAATACCCCTTCAGACATTACCTTTGATTTTAGCCTCCTCCCTTCCTTTCTATACCTCCAATCAACCATGGGCTCGACATAGTCTTTCACTCCCCTCTCTCCACTTGTCTCTCATATTTACATCTCTTTAAATTTCTAGATATTTTCTTGGAAGCTATTTTCATTTTCACTAATTCTACCATTGGCTTTGTATAACCTGGCTACAATTTTGAAATTCAATTCTTAACTTTCCTGTTTTACCAATTCTACTTGAAACTTTATTGTATCTAATGGGTTATTTTCGTAGTCTCTTGCTCCTTACTTGTGTTTCAAATTTCCTCTCTGATTTAATGATAAGTATGTTATTGTATGCCTGATAGTTCTGGAGAGGCAATGACCAGTTTGCTTGGACTGGGTCCTCAACCCACCAATGTACAAAGGGACACCAAGGAGTCTTGGACTTAAATTGTAAAAAAGGGACCTGGTTGCCTGAATCTGAAAATCACATCCCCAGCCAAATTCTACGAGGAAGAACACAAGTCCATGAAGGACCAACAATGACTTTCTCCTGAATGCCAGGACAGTCCTAAGGCACTGTGTCTCTTTAGGAAAAAGGGCCTCCTCTCTCCTTTAATACTGGATACTCCATAGTGAATTCCAGGCCAGCCTTGCCTACAGTGAGACCCTCCCTCACAAACCAGAAAAAATAAATAAAATAAAATCATGTATCTATGTTAATTCTACATGATCCTTTAACTGAAATATTGTTGCAGTTACAGAATAATTTTCATTGTAAAATCTGTCCCCTATTTTAAAAACACTATATTAGTGTAATTATCCACGTGTTTGAATGTGTATACCCATAAAAAGAATTGTTGGGCAGAAATGAGTGGAATAACTCTTTGCAAGAACTGGCTTTTACTTCATTTAACCAAGACCATATTTGTTTAAAAAAAATTGTGTGTGTGTGTTTGTTTTGTTTTCTGAGGTAGGGTATCACTGTAGCTCAGACTGACCTGGAATTCACTATATAATCTCAGGGTGGTGTCGAACACACAGCAATCCTCCTACCTCTGCAACCCAAGTGCTGGGATTAAAGGTGTGCAGCACCTGTTCAAATTTTTGAAAGGATTGTTCTTGGCTTTTGTATTGCTTTGAAACTCGACCCTATAAACTCTGCAAAACTGTCTCTGGAAAATTCTGTGTCTGCCTAAAGGAAAGCAGCAAAGGACCACAATGTTTTCCTAACTGGGACCAGAGATTTTAGCTGAAGCTTGCTGGGCAAGCCCTGTGCAGGATAGTGTAACCTTGAGCATGGACCCAGGCTTCCCTCCTTGTCTTTGGGGTTCTGCTCAGCCTACCTTGACTTCATGTTCTACAAAAAAGCTGTGGTCTTTTCCAGCTGTAGCCTCAGTGCTTCTTCATGGCTTTCTTGCCTCATTTGGTCCAGGAACTTATCAAGATAGATCTCTTGGTTCTGGCAGTCCCGCCCCCCACTCACTAGGGGAAAAAAAAAAAACACCAAGAGGAGCATAGATGAAATCTCAGAGCTTGACGTGCAGGGATCTTATGTCTAGCACTGAGGTCCAGGCAGCTTGGCAGTCCTGGTACTTGCTTTCTACAAAAAGGATACCTGCCAATGGGTTGGAGAGATGGCTTAACAGTTAAGGCACTTGCTTGAGAAGGCTAAGGGTCCCAAACCTCCCCCAAACCCACTGAAGCTGGATGTACAAGGTGACACATGTGCACAACGTGGCACACATGTCTGGAATTTGACCAGAGTGGCTACAGACCCTGGTGTGCCAATTCTCTCTCTCCCTCATAAAAAAGGATACCAAGTCTGTTAATGCCCTTATTCTTTCCAGCACACATATCCAAGTTTTCTGCTCCTGCAATGTTCTTTCCCGACAACTTTAATCCTCCAGAATGGTTTCCCTTTTTCCTTTTGATAATGCAATTGGGGCTGGAAAGATGGCTTAGCTGTTAAGGCACTTGCCTGCAAACCTAAGAACCCAGGTTCAATTTCCTAGTATCCATGCAAGCTACATCATAAGGCAGTTGTGAGTATGGAGTTCATTTGTAGTGGCTAGAGGCCCTGATGCACCCCCATTCTCTCTGTGTGTCTCTCTAATAAAAAAACAAAATACTAAACAAAAAGTAAGAAAATGTGACTGATATCCTATCAGATCCCATATGTGAGAACTTGGATCTATTCCCTGTCCCCTCTGGAAATACATTACACGTGGTCAGACCACCTATGTGAGTTACAGACCTCCACAACTGGAATTCAACAGTCATATCAACTGAGGGGTTGACGGCTGGACTGGAAGAGCTCAGGCTGGCACAGTCTTTGGAGATTTGAAGCCACCTGCCATCGCCACTCCTGCCTTGCCAGAAGGGAGCTTACCTATTGTATTGGGGGTTTAGCCAGCTGCACCTCCTGAGGAACTACTCCTAAAAGGGAGACCTGTTTTTAGTGAAAACTCCCTTTACCTCCCAAGTGGACATCTGTAACTCTGAAATTCGCTCCAGGCATCAATACACCTTGCCCATCAGGTATAATTCCCAAGACACTTGTCACATTCCTCTCTTGGAACATTATGCACAAAAGGCACTTTTGTTGTGTGTATGACAGCATACCACAACTCATGAAAACCTTCTTTAATGACTTCTTGATTTTTAATTTTTTCTACATTTTATTTATTTATTTAAAAGAGGGAGTGTGGGAGAAGAGACGGATATATAAAGACAATGGGTACACCAGGGCCTCCAGCTATACAAGCCAACTCCAGACACATGTACTGCCTTGTGCATCTGGCTTAAATGGGTATGGGGTAATTGAACCTTGGTCCTTAGGCATCACAGGCAAATGCCTTAACTGCTAAGCCATCTCTCCAGCCTTTATCTCCTGATTTTTAAGCATCCACAATATTCCCTATTCTGTCCTTCTGTTTCATGTGCCCTCTCTTATTGACAGGTTTGATTCCAAGACTCGAACAAGTGGCAACTTGGTTCCAAAGCTTTGCTACACCCATCTAACTCCATGACCAAGGAGGTTTCAGTTTCCTCATCTGTTTATATTTTAAACAGAGTATGTTACATTTGGGCCCAGGATCTGTTTTGAGTTCAATTTTGCTTATGTTGTTTTGTTCCTTTGGTTCTGTCTGGTTTTTTTTCATCTGAACCCTGCCTGAGCTACCTGAGGTAGCCTGCAGGTGGAGTTTGGCCCATTCCTCATTCCCTGTTGGGTTCCTCAGAGTTTGGCTCACCAGGTTCTCCAGGTTGGTCTTCTGCCGATGGCGTCCCATCCTCTTCTCCAGCTCCCCCTCTTGCATCGACAGTGTGTGCTGGTGCTCTTCCCACAGCTGCACAGACCACGGGAAATATGTGAGGAGGTCCAAGCTCTGACACTTTGTCTGCTTAGCCAAAGACTCAAAGGAGTTCTACCGAGAAAGAACCAAGAGAAAGGTGCTTGAAGGACGACTGGCCCGGCCATGAGGAGGGCCCACCCATGAGAGCTCCTTGTCTCCAAGGACAGAAGTAACCACAATGCGACCATTTTTCAAGGTTGGCTCTGGGCTATCCCTGTGCTCCTAGGTGATCCCGTCACGGGGTCGCACCACCACAGTTATCTCAGTCTGGGCCTCCTTCCTTCTCCTGAATGCCATTTCATAGTCCAGGGGCAACCTCACCCCTACAGTTAAAGCCTCATGCACCACCGCACACAGTGGGGCTGGGGGTATGATTACCAGAAAAGGGTTTAGTGGAAGCACAGACCGGGATGGAGAACATCAGGTCCCAGCCCATGGTCCTACTTCCCAGGACTGCAGAGAGAGGTGCCCACCTTGCATTCTCGCACATGCAGCAGGCACTCCTGCCAGGTCTTTTCATACAGGAAGAGGAGCAACTCCATACGGTCCATGTGGTACGCGTCTTCAAGGGCAGAAAACAAACAGGTTATCCACTCTTCTTAAGAGTGAGTTAGAAAGAGGGCCATCCCCTTTGTGAAGGGACACAGATCCTTGTCAGGAGATTGACTCCACTATGATGAAATTTTAGTGCGGAGCCACCAGAGGTGCCATTCAGGTCAGGGACTGTTATTTCCCTCCTCAGAGTGCCTAACACTCCAAGAGAAGGACCTCGCAGGAGGATCGCATCTCTGTGCTTGTGCTTCACACCGAGTCTTTCTCCAGTCCCTGAGGACAATGACAGCTGCTACAGTTTGAATCAGGAATGCGGCTGACCGGCGCACACTCTGAACGCGTGTTCCTCAGCTGGGTCATCACTGTGAGAGGCTGTGCAGCATTTGAGAAGGCGGCAGAAGTAGGTGACTAGGGGAGAACGTGGAAGGTCATGGCTCTGCTCCTGCTTCCCACGCCCTCTCTGCTTCAGGAATGTAGGAGTCTCTGCCACAGGATCCCACTCCACACACACAGCCATGCCTCCTCCATGATGGAATACAATCCTCTGACACCAGGAGCCATAATAAATCTGTCTTCCTTTCAGTTATTCTGCCAGGTGTTCCATCGTAGTAACAAAAAGGAACTAACACAATACCATTGACTCATGGGGTTTGACAAACTTCAAGGAAAATGTGAAAATACTGGGCATGGTGGGGCATGCCTTTAGTCCCATTACGGGGGAGGCAGACATAGGAGAACTGCCGTGAGTTCACAGACATCCTGAGACTACATAGTGAATTCTAGGTCAGCGTGGGCTAGAGTAAGACCCTACCTCAAAAACCAAAAATTAAAATAGAAAAGATAATGTGGAAATGGGCAAGGCATGGTGGTGAAAGCCTCTAATCCCAGCACTAGGGAGCCAGAGGAAACAGGATCACCCTGAGTTTGAAACCACCCTGACACTACATAGTGAATTCCAGGTCAGTCTGGGCTTCAGCAAACCTCTACCTCAAAAAACCATAAAAAATGATTATAGATTGTTTAATGCTATGTGTAGCAAACTTTCCCCATAAACTGTTAAGGAGAAAATCAATCTTGTGGATACACGATCTCTATTGCAACCACTCACTCTGTTGCACTGTCAAAGAGGCCAGAGACGGTATGCAAACAAATGAGCATGTCCATGTTCCAGTAACACTTACCTCTAAACCAGGCAGCTGGGCCCTGGGCTGTCAACTGAGCACACCTGTTACACAGCAGTCAAAACATTACCATTTATGACTGAGCATGAATGGTCCAAGCCAGGACTGCACTATGACTGTCCATCAACCTCACAAGATAGGGGCCATCATACTGCTGACACCATGACGTGCCCTGGCTTCCCCAAGGCCACATAATCAGATGGAATTTCTGACTGCACGACTCTCATGGCCCTCCTAAGATCTGTTGACATCTATGAGTCTCAATCCTGAACCCAGAAGGCTCTTTTCACAGAACATCTTGGATCACCACTAAGATCCCACAAACTCCAGGCCCTACTCTCTGCCTGGAAGTAGGTAAAAGGTCACCCTTCTTATTGTGTCAGAGCCTGCTCTTGGTATAAAACTAGGTGAAACGGCATAAGACAGGCCATTGAGGACCGGAAGTGTGTAACTGATTAAACCGCTTATCTGGCTTCTGTAAACTGCTCCCACCATAAGCCCTAGTAACCTGTCTTAACTACACTTTGTCACCCACACCCAGGAGCCCGCGCAAATGCTGACCACTGAGGTTATAGCAAACTGATTGGTCCATGGAGTGCAGGCTTGGGTAATTTAAAATGATTGGCCTAGAAACTATAGAGTGGCATAAACCGACTGGCAGGCACTGCGCGGGCTCTTGATGCTAAGAAATGATTGGTTTTAACTCACAGGTTTTGTTAGAAACCATATAAAAGCTGTTCCATTTCTGTATCTGGCGCTCTGCAGTCCTCTACCCCTGCGTGATGTACGACTGTGGGCCCCAATGCGCTTGGAATAAAAATCCTCTTGCTGTTTGCATCAAGACTGTTTCTCGTGAATGATTTGGGGTGTTGACATACCAGAGTAGAGCGTGGGGTCCTCGCCTCAAGGGTCTTACACAGCCACTGCAAAGGGACTCCAGATGCACGCGCTACTTTGTGCATCTGTCTTTACATGGTCCTGGGGAATTGAACTGAGTAGTTAGGCTTTACTAGCAAGCACCTTAATAGCTGTGCCATGTCTCCACCTGAAAAGCATAGGTTTTCAAAGAGGAAATGTCCATACATTTCTTGCTTCGCAGTCTCAGTTATCTTTCCCTTTACTCAAGGCATTTCTGACTTGAGCTTCATAGGTCGGACACATTGTTTGCATAGTTTTCTGAGTTCTAGGCCTTGGAACATCTGTAACTTTGGTGGTCCCTCACCTTTAAAAAATTTACATGAAGCTGGGCACAGTGGTGCAAGTCTTTAATCCCAGCACTCAGTAGGCAGAGAGAGGAGGATCACCTTGAGTTTGAAGCCACCCTGACATGATATAGTGAATTCCAGCTCAGCCTGAGCTTTAGTGAGACCCCACCTGGAGAAAACAAGAACAACAGCAACAAAAAGATGACCTGAGCGGGGCCAGGGCATGGTGGCCCACGCCTTTGATCCCAGCACCCTGGAGGCAGAGGTAGGAGGACTGAGATGAGTTTACGGCCACCCTGAGACTACATACTGAATTCCAGCTTAGCCTGGGCTAGAGTGAGACCTACCTTGAAAACTCAAACCAACAACGAAAATACCTGAGGGCGTTTCCACTCCAGGCACCCCTCTAGTCTCCTTGGGCAAGAGCTCTGCCTTCCTTCTCTTAAGTTATATCTATAATCTAAGAAAATCACTAAACTTAAAAAAAATGCATGAGTATAACTACATAGAGAATTAATCTGTCACGTATAATGTTTTGTTCTAACTACATTTTCATTGCAAAAAATAGAAAACAGAAAATAATTCCATGGAGAAAATCTCACTAATTCATAACCTCAGCATTAAGAGTTTTCTGGCTTTCAACCCCAAGTTTCTGGGCTTTGTTTGCAGGCCCAACGTGGAAATTTGTATGATGTAGTTTGGGGGCAGTATTTCCACTGTTCCCTCAACTCAACAGTGTTCTTACTCAAAGATTATCCAGCTAGAGGTCACTGTTGAGCCTCACTCTGATGTTTGCAGCTGGGCCAGAAATCTAAGACAGGCAAGAGAGGAATGAGACCAGGCTGCTGGACTTGACACTTTCCTTGGGCCTCAGCATCACCTCAGGTTTAGATTTCCCTCCCTAACCTTGGAAATGTCTTTTGACATTGGTGAGAACTAGATTCAGGTAGAGAGGAGGAGTAAGGGTCTATGGCCCAGTGGGGTGACTGCAGGTAAAAATATCCTGTAATAGTAGTAGGTAGGAGAGAGAATGTTGTGCCCCCGACCCGCAGGACCAATCTAACATGGGGTGGTCAAGGAGGGCTGCAACCTGAAAGAATGGGCAGGAAAGAAGAAGGAGACCAAGCGGAGGATTTGTCAAGGTCTCGTTTAATGTTGGATTTTTTAGCTCTTTTATAATCAACCAGCAGGTAGGGCAATAAGGAGGGGAAAAGGGGGGAGGGGGTACAAGGAAGGAGGAAGTAGGGCCACCTGGCCGTAATCTTCTGGAGCATCTTGTGGTATTTCTGGAATCTCTCTTGTGATGTCTCCCAAAGCAGCTGTTTGTTCTCAGGGAAGGGGTTGCATGAAAGCTGCTAGTTCTCTTTTGTCCTCAGGGCAGCCAGGTCATGGTCTCTGACAATGCTGAATCTTCCCAGTATTAAGAAATGGAAACAGGGGGCATAGCTCAGGGGTACAGCATTTGATGGAAGAAATGGAAACTATTTGAGGTGATGGATTTGCCTGATACCTTGATTTTATCATTGCTCATGGACAAGTATCAGATAGCCTACTGGATTTCTGCCACTATGTGTATCTGGCTCACATGGGTTCTGGGGCATCAAACCTGGGTCCATAGGCTTTGCAGACAAGCACCTTAACCTCGGAGCCATCTCTGCAGCCTCATACTGTACTTCTTAAACATGTGGTTATGATGTACTACTTTGAAAGAAAATTAATAATTTTTTAAATAGTTCTTGGCTTGAAGCCCATCAGTCTCCATCCTCAAGCACAAGTTCTGTGGCTCTCTCCATGGTGCTCTCAGAAGGAAGAGCTACAAGGGCCTCCATAAAGTTAATATTTATGGAGTACCTTAGCCCTTCCAGTAATTAATGGTGTTAGGGTTGGATAGCATAATTAACTGTTCTCAATCGTCACCGTCAAGCTGGCTAAAAAGAGCCAGTAACAACTATGCCACAGCCTGAATGCCATCCTATTTTAATTAGTGTTTAACTGTAAGCTCAACCTCCCACAACATTTCAGAACATACATAGACTTTTTTTTTTAATTTGCTAGTTTATTTATTTTTTGAATAATGAAACATGAATGGTCTCTGGTCTAATTCTTCTTTTAAATTTTGTTTATTCTTATTTATTTGAGAGCAACAGACAGACAGAGAGAGAGAGAGATAAAGGGGAGGAGCAGGGAGAGAAAGGGAGCATCAGGGCTCCAGCCACTGCATGAGAACTCCAGATGCAAGCATCACCTTGTGCATCTGGCTTATGAGGGTACTGAGGAGTTGAGCCTCAAACTGGGGCCATCAGTCTTCATAGGGATGTGCTTAACTGCTAAGCTATCACTCCAGCCCTATGGTCTAATTCTTGATCAGTGTCATATTCCCATCTGAAACCTCATGAACACAGCCTTTACACTTCCTTTTCTTTGTATATGTGTGTGTGATGTGCCTGTATGTGGGTGTGCGTGTGTGCGTGTGCATGTGCGTGTGCATGTGTGTATGTGTGTGTGGTGTGCTGTGTGTGTATGTTATGCATGTTCATATACCTGTGAGTGCCCTTCTAAGGTGGGGTGTACGTGTTCATTTAGAGGCCCGAAGTTGACCAGTCAGTTTTTTTGATCATTCTCCACATTATTTACTAAGGCAGAATATGTCACTTAAGCTCAGAGCTTACCAGCTGGATTAATTCAGCAAGTCAGCTTCCCCAGACATCCACTCTCTGCCTACAAACTGCTGAGATTTCAGGCAGACTGTCCTCCTGGCACTTGCGTAGACACTGGAAATCTGAAGTCTGGTCCTCATACTTATGGGGCAAACATGTCATCCACTATGACAACTCCCTAGGCCAACAGTCTGCATTTCTATCAGACCCTGGAATCCTGAGCTCCCCCCAGAACCATCCATCCAGCCCTACATTATAGGACTTCTCTGGCCTAGAGCCCCAGACTCTTCCAGATTCCTGCCACAAACCACATCGAAAGGCATAAGAAACGACTGTCCAGGTTTAATCATAGCCACAACCTACTTCTGTGATGCCAATTATCTATACTAGTTCCTTTTGCAGAGGATGGAGAGGAAAGATTACAAGAGCCACATGATGGGAGGGAATATCTAGTGCCATTGCCTCCATAGCATGACTGACTGCTCCTCTCTCAACTCAGAAAACACAACCCCGTGCTCAAAACCAGCATTCCACAGAGGGAAATGTACCGACACATGACACTGTGTTCACAAAATAGAACACTGAAAAAGAGAAATAGTACATTACCAACTCTGCAGTCATGGAATACGTCCTAAGTCACTGTGCTACGGCTTCAAGAATAGCAAACATTCTAGCTTCTGATAACATTTGCATTTGACCCTTGGTATTGGAATCCCACAGAATATGCTTTTTGGCTAAGTTTCCATCATTGTGTCTGGACATTTCAAAATTTTAAAATGTGACAATTTCTCATAGTACTTATTAGGAATAAATATCTCAGATTATTTATAGAATACACTGTCATTTTTTTTCCAATTTGGGAAAAAGACCATATTTCTGCTCTCACCATGCTTTTGTCTACATAGCAACTTCTACTGAGTGTATAATTAACACTGGAATTTTGTGTATATCCTTCTTTAGGACATGTGTATGTCCATCAATAGGACAAATTATTGAAAGTAGAAAAAACAGTTCTTTTTCCCTGCTTGGAATGCCTGCCCACCCCACCTCTGCTTCCTCATACAGATGTCTTTCCCAGAGGATCCCTTCAGGTCAGAAAAAGATCTGGGCATCTTCTTCAAGCAAGCCCAGGGCAGCTTCAATAACCAGTGTACAGGTGACAAGGTGCCAACAGGACTGACACACACATCAGACACTTGGGCTACACAAGAAGCAGCTCCCCTCTGCTGGCATGACTGACCATGACCCAGGACTCAATGACAGTAACACACAAGGACCAGCAGCATGGTAATCTATTTATTGATAATGAAATGTTAGCATGGAAGGAACATCAGACAGATGTCCCCAAATATGCTTTCCTACAGGGGTCATCCCTACTGCAGAATGTAGAATGGACCATATGTGTGTATTCTGTTAGAATGGAGGCCAGAAACACAGTAGCCTTGGTCTTCACCCCAAATGCCTCTATATGATGGAAAGCTAGGACAGCCTCACTCCACTCTGCCTTGCCTAGTGTGCAGTTGACGTCCTGTGCCTAGAGGCCCATGAGTATGGTGATCATCCCCTGCTCAAAAGCACCGCTCAGATGGCCAGAGGTGGACGGTGTGTGCTGGGCCTTTGATCCCACTGCAAGGAACACCACATACAAAGAGGTCCCTCGTGGTGGGGATGAGCCTCAGTTCGTAGAGAAATGCCTGCAGTACACGAAGGCACGTTTAGTCCCCAGCAGAGGCTAAAGTGAGCATGGAGGCAAATGCATGTGATCCCAATATTGGGGAGGTGGAGGCAGGGGAATCAGAAGTTCGGGGTTTTGAAGGTTCTACCATGGCTGGTGACACTTCTGGCTGTGCAGAAGAAGGAAGAATAACAGGAATAGGAGTAAGAAACATCAAAGAGGAAGGGAAAGAAAAATTGCATAAAGAAAAGTAAGAATGGAGAAGAGGGAAAAAAAGAAAGAAAGGAGTCTGGAGAGATGGCTCAATGGTAAAAGCCACTTGCTTGTAAAGGCTGATGGTCCAGATTCAATGCCACAGAACCCACGAGAGGACAGACACACAAAGAGGCCCACATGTCTGGAGTTTGTTTGCATTGTGGGGAGGCCCTGATGCTCCTGTATTTTCTGTTCTCTCTTCCCCCCTCTCTCTATCTCCATCTCGGTCCATAGAAATAAAAATGTTTTTAAATGAAAATAGTATTTCAAAATATTTTTAAATATTTCAGGAGGAGAGAGAGGATGTGGAACACCAGGGTCTCCACCACCAGAAACAAATTCCAGATGCATGCATCACCTTGTGCATCTGTCTTCACGTGGGCACTGGAGAATTGAAACTGGACTGTCAGGCTTTGCAAGCAAGACCCTTTAAGCAGTGAGCTATCTTGCCTGCCCAAAATGGTATTAAATATAGAAAAGAAGATGTTAAAAAAAAAAGAGAGAGAGAGAGAGAGAGAGATAGTGTCTCAACAGAAAGGAAACAAAAAAGAATGTAAAAAGCATAAAAATACAGGGAAAAAGAAGGAAATGGATAAGAGGAAGAAAATCTAAGTTTAAAGGAAACTGGTGGCCAGAAGAGAAAAGAAAGTGGCATTTAATAAAAGATTATGTAGATTACGTATTGATTAGGTAGACAACGGTGACCTTGAACTTCTGATCTACCTGCCTCAACTTCTCAAGGACAGGGACACATTGGGGCTGGGTTCCAAGCTATGACTCCTTACACTTTAGTGTAGCACTCTACAAACTGATTGGTAAGGAGTGGCAGGGACTGGGTTGGGGGAGAGTTTGGGGCTGACCTGCAGGAGGCTTTTAAATACTAATGATGTAATATCCTTGTAGAAAAAAGAGATACAGGGCTTGTCACAGGAGCTGTGGCAGGCCTGGCCAGTATGGACTTGGCCTGGCAGATTCTCCTGGCCCATGCCTTCCAGGTGTTCCTGTGGGGCAGGAAAGAGTGAACAGGCTCAGGATGGGCAGCTCCTCCCATCTAGGCCTAGCCTCACCCCTGCTCCCCTGGGCCTCTCCTACCTGTACCTGCTTGGGGGCCACCTCTCCTGCACTCTGGGTCTGGGCCTCATGCTGAGGCCTTTCCACATGCGGGCTGTGCAGCTGCTGGCTGAGGGCCTCCTGCTCCGAGGCCAGCTGAACACAGGCAGGGCGGCCTTGCAGGGATGGGGTGGCGCGCTGCTGCAGGTGGACCAGGCACTGCTCCCTCTGCTTCTGGAGACCCTGAGCCTCTGGGCTCTTAAGTGCGGCCTGCAGGGAGATGTGGATCTTTGAACAGGTCCCACAGGGAGGCAGGAAAGAGAGAAGGGGTACCCAGGGTCCAGCTCACCATGGCTTCTTGGCTGCCTCAGTCCTTAAAGGTGTTCGGATCCAACTGAGTAGCCACTGCTCCCCCTTCAGCTCTTTTCCTCCTGGGGAAAGACAGCAGGTTGTGCCCACAACAACATCACCACACAGAGTGACTGCAGGGCTCAGTGCTCAGGTCTGTCCTGTTGACCTGGACCTCACTGTCACCTAGGCTGACCTTGACTCACTGTGCTCGCCCCCAAATGAGCCTGTTGAGTACTAGTAACACCACTGTGCACTGAGTGACAGGCATGAGACACCACGCCTAGTCAAAGCCTCCTTAAGGGGATCAATTCTACTCAGCCCTGAGTCCCTCAGCCTCTCTACTTCATGAGTGCTCCCTCACCTTCCAGGTGGTTCAGCTTGGCCAGCACAACATGTAGCTGATGCTTCCCTTGTCTCATTTTCTGGACCTGTTCCTACAAGGTGGGCAAAGAGAAGAAGACACAGTGGAGCTGGTGGCATGGCTCTGCAGTTAAAGGCACTTGCTGGCAAAGCACGCACATCTAATATTATTCTCACTTTTGGTTAGAGAAGCTTCTATTCTCAGAGGGTGCTTACCACTGGGAGACCCAAATTAACCACAGTGCTGAGAAGAAATGACACTGGAATGCTCAGCATTGAGATGCTCAGCACTATCCCTCCCTCCAAGGCCCAGGGACTGTGCTGAAAGAGGCAGAGGAAAGAATGTCAGAGGCAAAGGGGAGGAGTACCTTAACTACTGTCTTCAAGACACCAAGCAACCTTGGCATTCCTGCCTCACAGTGGATGAAGCTACGTACAGAAGTGTAGAATAGGAAGGGGAGACGGATGACATCAACATAGAAGAGAGACTAGTTGGAATGAAGAAGAGACCCCGTGCAGGGGAACTAAGAAAAAAGGGAGTGGGAAGAGAAAGGATATTAGGATAATGACATACTGTCTATTGTAAGGAGATTATCAATAAAAGGTTTATTTTTTAAAAAGGAAGATAGGAGTTACACTTATGTCCAGAAACCCTGAGTAGTTCCTTCCCTTCTGACCCTAGATGCAGTGAGAGAAAGCTTCCTGCCTGGGCCGGGCACAGGAGCAGATGGTGCTCTGATTTGTGACTATCACCTATCCAGTGCCTTCTCTTACCCCTAACAACAGTAACTGGAGTCACATCAAAAATACCCATTCTCTCTCTCTCTTATTTCTCTTTCTCTCTCTCTCCTGTCTCAAATAAAATAAATAAATAAATAAATAAAATACATTTAAAAAGTGGACTGGAGAGACTCCTTAGCCATTAAAGGGTTTGTGTGCACAGCCTGAGGACCCATGTTTGACTCTCCAGGTCCCCATGTAAGCCACACGCACAAGGAGGTGCAAGCATGCTAGATCGCAAATGTGCACAAGGTGGCGTACCCATCTGGAGTTTGATTCCAGTGGCTGGAGGTCCTGGCACAATAATTCTCTCTATATCTCGCTCAAATTTTTTTTTAAATTTAAGATAAAATACATCATTGATATTTTGTGGTCAGGTTTCCATTAAAAACAAAAAAAATTTCTGGAGAATTCTATGCCAAGACCAGAATGAGGATCCAATTCACCCACCTCTTGGCATGAGGCTACCCTCAACGATGCTGCAGACAGTGAGGACAAGCTGGGGCTCATAAGCAAGGACCCCCTCCTCACTTGCTGCCACAGCTCCTCCACCTGAAATACCACAGCAGCTTTCTCAGCTGTCAGAACTTCACATTTCTTCTCCAGATCACATTTGGCCTGCTTCAGCTCATTGTTAATTTTTCTGTGTCCAGAGACAAAGAAGAAAGGAAGGAATGGAGAACACTCAGAACCACTCTTGAGACTGAAGCATGAGCCTTGCCACATACCCCACAGGATAGTGGCATCAGGAGATTCAAAGGTGACTGGGCGTTGTGGCACACACCTTTAATCCCAGTGCCCAGGGGGCAGAGGTAACTCAAGGAGACGCTGAGACTACATAGTAATTTCCAGATCAGCCTGCATTAAATGAAACTGTACCTTGAAAACCAAAAAAAAAAAAAAAAAAAAAAAAAAAAGAAAGAAAGAAAGATCCAAAGGAACACCAGAGCTGATTCACAAATGACAGGTCCCAGAGAGGACACTTCTGACCGTAGACCACCCATGAGTCCGGAGCATGGCTGGGACGACAACTCGGCTCTACACATGGCCAAGCCTGTCCACTGGGCTTCCTGCCATCCCCACAGAGAATTCCCCCAGACTTTCCCCTCCATCCCTCCTTACTTCATCTTGTCCAGCTCCAGCTTGAGGGCCTCACTCTCTCTACTGACCTCAGGACACTGCAAATACAGAAAGTTCACTCAGGACCAGGCAAGCACAGGAGCGAGCTGATGCACCACTGGCTGTCCAGTAACTGTCCCCGTGATGCTCCTGCACAATCCATCATACTGGACATTTTCCACAGAATCTCGATCCCATGGCCTCATTTTTTGTGTGTTTTGATTTCAGATGGGGGTTTTCCTATCTTGCCCAGGCTGATCTCAAACTCCTGGCCTCAAATAATCCCATTGTCTCAGCCTCCCCAGTAACTGCCAGTAATGATCTGAACCGCCTTGCCCAGCCTGCAGGGTGATTTTCTATAGACTTGGGATCAACCTGAAGTCCTTGCACACCCCAGTCCAATGGTGAACAGTACTGGTCCTCTGCTGTTGATTGGTTTGATTTTGTAGAGACGGTGTCTCACTCATTATTCCAGACATAGAATTTATTATGTACCCAGTCTGGCCTTGAACTTACAACCTTCCTGCCTCAACCTTCCCAATACTGGTCTTTCAGGCACATCTGTTGTGTGACTCTTAGCACAAAGCCAGTAGGAGAGAGAATGGAGAGAGGACACCACCAGGCATGATGCTGTATGTCTTTAATCCCAGCACCCAAAGCTACAGATAAGTCCCTGGTCAGCGTGGGTTACAGTGAGACCTGGCCTTGAAAATTATCCAAGAGAGAGAAAGAGAAGGTTAGGGGTCAAAGATTCAGTCCTTAGAGTACGAGGAAGGGGTGAGCAGACAGGGCTGGGGGGAAGAGGAAAAGGCTCAAACCTGAGCTGAGGCCACACTATTGAGATCGCCCTCGGGACAAGGAACACCACCAGGACACGCAGGATCATCAGTGGCTGGTGCAGGAGCAGTGTGGTCTCTGGGAGGCTGTCAGAGAACAGAGAACAGGGTTAGAGGACTATGTGACAGACTTTGCCAGGGACGTTGTGGTGGTTTGATTCAGGTGTCCCCCATAAACCTAGGTGTTGTGAATGCTAGCTCCCCAGCTGATGGATATTTGGGAATTAATGCCTCCTGGAGGGAGTGTATTGTTGGGGGCGGGCTTAAGGGCTTTATAGCCAGTTTCCCCATACCAGTGTTTGGCACACCCTCCTGTTGCTGTAGTCCACCTTATGTTGGCCAGGGAGTAATGTCCACCCTCTGCTCATGCCATCGTTTTCCCCTGGCATCGTGAAGATTCCCCTCAAGCCTATAAGTCAAAATAAACTTCTTTTTCCCAGAAGCTACTCTTGGTTGGGTGATTTCTACCAGCAATGTGAACCGGACTGCAACAGACGTTCTCAGGACCTTGGTGTCTTGGGATGTCCTGGGTTCCTACTGTTCTCTAGAACTGAACACAGTTCGCTGAGAGTAAAGAGTATTTTTTGAGCACCATATTGTTTTTTGTTTAGTTTGAGGTAGGTTCTCTCTCTCTCTTTCTATCTCTATCTTATTTCAAGTTCTGTTTTAGTATGTAGCTCAGTCAGGCCTCCAACTCGATTCTTTCCTCCATTTCATAGTTGATGGACTCTGGGAAGAGGACACCAAGCACATTCACAGTAGTTTATAGTTTACAGAATAGTTTTGTGAGTGACCAGTTACTCCATAATGGTATCTGACAATGACACACAAAGTTTTGAAATAGTGCTCACTCCCCTCCTAATGTCCCATCCTATCAGTCAGAAATTGTTTGCAGCTCTCCATCACTCTACATTTCTCTTCATATTAGCTCCACTCAGGAGATGGCAATCATAGTCTTATGTTCCTGGAGAGGCAAGCATGCATGGGGAACAGTCACTGATGGACAGAAAATTTCAAACACAAATTCTCACTTCCATAATAGAGGGGCCGGCTGTACACAGATCTTAAGGCATTACACAGTACACTGGTGTTTTTCCAATGAGGAAACTGAAGCCCATGACCCCCTGCATGGCTGACCCATAAGCACAGCAAAGCTAAATATATGTAAGATTCCTCCAGTCCTACCTGCCCCGCCCCTTGTGCCACGTATGGCCCGACAAGTCACAGCACCTGAGAAGTCCAGTACTTCTGGCCACGTTCAGCCTTCTTGTCAGTGAAAGAATGGGATTTCAGCTGGAAATCCATGGTCTGCTTCTTTCTCTGTTGGTTTATCCACAACCAACTCCAAAGGGATTCAGGCCACATGGGGGCCTGTTCCTCTACATTGGCAAATGTCTCCTCAGGAATATTAATTATAAAATGAGCGCCAACGTCACCTCCAGAGGAGGCCATCTCAAAGCTCTGTTGCCACAGGTCCTGTCCTACTGGGAATCCCTGTAACTATGAAAGGTGCCTGCCTGTGAGCTCAGCTGTGAGCTCATAATGCTGATGGTGACCTCACTGCTCCTATGGTCCCCAGCTCTTCCTGTGGGGACCTGTGACTGCTGTTGGATTCTGTTGCCTCCTCTTATCTTGTAGCTTTTTTGGCTTAAAAGTCTTTACTATGGAGCTCAGAAGCCTTGAACTTGCCATCCTCCTGCCTCAGGTTTCTGAGTGCTAGAATTACAGCATGCACCACCTCACCTGACTTTTCCTTTACTTTGATATGTTTTGCTAAGTTCCTTGGCTATTAGGAGCCCAGTGAACATGAAGCACTGACCTCTGTTTGATTAAGAGATTATGCACAGAGTTCTTTTCACCCTTCTGTATAACTCCACACTGTTTAGTTATTCCTCAGTGGAAAAAATAATAGCTTCAATTCCTAAGTACAGAGTCACTTTATATTATCAATTCAAACCAAAGTAAATGGACGATATCTTTAAATCATAAACTTCTATGGTCTAGTGATGTTTGTACGATAGATATTTCAAAGTAAAAGCCTTGAAGAATTTTTTATTGTTTTCATGTCTCCCAGTGTCATTATACTACACAAGGCATCCAAACACTCAAGTACAACCTCCCTGCTCTGATAGTCGTTCTCAAATTACCTTTTACCTTTGAAGTGTGTTTCAACATCTCCAATGTGATAAACAATGTGGAGAGCAAATAGCCCATTCAAGGTGCTGGGGAGATGGCCCAGAGTTTAAAGGTACTCTCTTGCAAAAACCCACCAGCCTAGGTTAATCTAGAACTGCTATAAAGCCACATGCACAAAGTTGCCTATTTGTCTGATGTTCATTTGCAACAGCAAAAAGGCCAGGCATGCCCACATGCCCATTCTCTCTTATAAATTAACAAATAAACAAACTTTTTAAAAGCAGAAGCAGACGTATATGGGCTGAGGGTTCATGGCAGCAGCATGAATAAGGCAGAAGCAGAGGATCTCACAAAGCACCTGGAGGGTGTGACTGCATTGCGTTAGTGCTCAGTACACCTCTGTCATTTCTTCTCAGAACATTACTGACATTTGAGTCTCCCCAACGTTCACCTCATCGAAAAAGAAAAGCTATTCTAACCAAAAATGAGAGGAACATTAATATATATACATAAGCAGAAGTAATTATAGGGCAATTTGTAGACAAAATATATCTATTGATCCAACAACAGTATAAGTTTCCCCTTAGGACTTATGACCTCTCCAGCCATAGGCTTTGGCTACATTTTCAGTATCAAGTATGAGTTCTCCCTTGTGGAATGGGCCTCCAGTACAATCAGAGAGCACTTGGGTTCCCACATAATAGACACACCCTCTTTGCAGCAATAGGTATATTTGGCCTGACTGTCCAGCTTGATTGTTTGATGGGTACACTGCTGGTTAAGACTGTTGATTACTTTTCTCCTACAATGAGCTGTATAGCTCTTTCCAGCATCCTGCCTGCTAGTCAACAGAGAGGAAGCTTTGAGCTCAGCTCCAGATTGGTTTCTCAGTGACCTGTAGTCCAAGCATGTGGAGTCTGCAGCAATACGTTCTTACCTTCTAGTTCTGGTGGGCAACCAACAGCTTTGGCAAAAACCTGTATTGTGTTGGTTATATCAGGTCCTTTCTTAGTCAAAAACTCACAGGACATTATCCCACACCTGACAGTGAATTTTTTTGTAATAATCTATGGCTTATGTCCCAGCATAAAGATAGATAGTACAATGAGCAGCAGGAATCACAAGGGAATGAGACAAGGGAAGGATGTCTAGTTGGCACAATAACATTTCCATACAGTCCAGGACAGTACACCAGGGCTGCACAGCTAGTGATGAACCCCTCCTTGTAAGCAAACCTACCTTGGCAACCTAGTAGTTGAAGACTGGTAGTTTATGGTTTCTGAGTGAAGGAAGACACACTCTTCAAGGTTAAAGCCACTAGGAAGTCACCCTTGCTCTGGCAAATAACTCAAAACCCATGCTCACGTGAGAAACCCTCATTTAAACTAGATGGGACATGTGTCTTAGATGTGAGTCCAGAGTGTGAGAATGACCACACAATGTGGAGCTATGGGCCAGGTAACGTTCACTTCTGCAGAAGAGTGCACAGCTGTCAAGAATCCAGACAGGCAAGCTCACCTAGCAGGCTTCCCTCTGGGTTTTCAGCTCCTAAGGTGTTTCTCTTTGATTGGTTGGAGCTTGTCTTCCCACTCTTATGTGATTGGCTGAGACATAAGTGAAGAAGTTTCTAGGAGAAATAAAGAATGGACAACTTAGGGATTCTTACCAAATAAAGAAACAGAAGCTTTGGCATCAAGGATGGTTGACTCTTGACCTCAAGGAGTCTTCTGTTCTTTAGGACAGCTGACTCAGGAGGGAAATTTCTCACAGAACAGGGTCCTCCCAGACGAGTTTCTCTTTAAAAAAAAAAAAAAAATCATTATGTGTGAGAATGACATACAATCTGGGCATGGCAGGGTCTCCTGCCACTGCAAAAGAACTCCAGAAGCATGTGTGCATTCTGGGGACTTAATCTGAGACACCAGGCCTTGCATGCAAGTGCCTTTACCCACTGAGCCATCTCTCCAGTGCAGAGGCTCTGGATTTTTGGAACCCTTTAACAGAAAAGACAGCACACCCTTCTCTGATCTTTCTAACAGCCCCACAGAAACAATCAAGAGGTCAAAGGAAAGTGGAACTAGTTGGGATGAAGAAGGCAGTGAAAGAAGGAGACAAGAGAAAGTAATGAGGGTGAATACTGTCAAAATCCTTATTACATGTAAGAAATTGTCTAAACCCAAAAGGAAAATTTAAAACTATAATATGTATATTAAACTTGAAGCCAAGGCCCTTACTTGTCTGAGGTGTGAGTGACGAGGCCACTGTTGTGGAATGCATGGGCGGGGTGTGAGAGGCCTGCATGCACACGGTTGACAGGGTCCCCCTGACTCTGTGCAGTCTACTTACTGTCTGTGGCCCAGCTTCCAACATGGAAGCTCCCTCCCACCTTGCCTTTCACATTCATCACCTGCATAGCTTCTTTTTTCTGCTACTCTTGGCCAGGCACACACCTGCTTAATGTCATCTTCTGACTCTGCTGGGGTGGTTGCTCTGGCCTCAGCAACTCGCTGGCCTTTGTCTCTGCCATTCCCTCTTGCCTTTCTCTCCCACCGCCAGTACAGGTCTGTCCAGTCCTGAGAGCCCCGGGCCCCACTTTGATTTCCAAACCGATCCTCCCTCTGCTCAGAGATCACTCTTACCAAGCCTGCCTGCACAGGAGTGCTGTGACTCCACACTGGCTGTCCTGGCCTGACATCATCTACTCCATTTCTCTCTTGGTCCAGCCTAATAATGAGCTGACACTTTCAGTGATGTCCGTGGAATCCTGTGGCCCTCTGTGGTATTGAGCTGCCTCATTCTACCCGTGATGAATATCCACATCTATGCACACAAACATGGCTGACATCGCCTCAGCTGTAGTTTTGGAACCGAGCACTATGCTGTCCTCATGGAATCTTGTGGTACAACTCAACAAGACGACTGTCACCCTGACATGATTCTGCTCAGTGGGCCGCCTCTGTGACCCTCCCTGTCCTGTGGGCCTGGAGAGAGGCACAGGGCGCTGCACTAGGGGCTCTGCTGTTTCCTGACTGCCACCAGCCTGGCTGTGTCATGACTGGGAAGAGAAGACAGCACATATTTGCATGACGACACACTGTGAGTCCTCTACAGGCCGAGTTTCCAAAGTATCAAAATTTTTTAAGGTTCTCATTCTTAGGTTCCATCTCTCAGAGAAGTCTCATATTCTCAGCTCTCATTTTCATCCTCCCCTTCCCAAATACCCAAATCCCACCCCACAAAATAGATGTTTATTTTTATCTAGACCTTTTATCTCTTGGAACCCATGGGGGAGGTCAAACCCAGGACCGTGACCTTGAGCGTGCTAGTCAAGACCTCTAACATGAAGCTACATTCCCTCACCTTCCCTGATTCTTTCTAAAATCTGCTCCCATAAGTAATAAACCCCCAGGTGCCAAATTAATTGTCCATTAGAAAATCCAAGGCACCATAAACACTATTCCAGTGTTCCAATAGAAGTTTCTCAGAGTCCAGGTATCCTGAGTTGTCTTCAGTGTCCTGAGTAGCCACTTATTGCTCACCTCTGTGTCTGACTAAAGCCTCTGTGACTTGATACCAGGTGGCCAGGTGAAACTTTTTCATAATAGCACAGAGAATGACTGGCTTTCACTAAAAAAGAGGCTGAGAATGTCATCAGAGAGCAGGTGAAAGCTAGAGCAGGTATTCTTCCTTTCTGGAATGACAAGTGACAGGTCACATAGAGGCTGTGCATCACCTCAGGCCACTCCCAGCGTCAGGATCATGGCTGGGACTAGCGCTCAGCTCTACACATGGCAAAACCTCGCTCCCGGCAGGCTTCCCACTGTCCCCTACATTAAGCCTCCAGAAATGCCTGCTCTTGGAGACCTTTAACTTTTAGCATCTTAGACTGTGAGAAGGAGAGGAAGGCGCACACAGTTGCTAGGGACAAATGACAGCCACAGAGCTCAGGGCGCAAGGCTAACTTTGGAAGTGACAGGAGCAAAGTGGAAAAGATATGCCTGGGAGAATGAACGTAATTGGCCCCGGGGCTGGAGACCAGGATAGGCAGAGGTGCCCGGAAAGAGCCGCCATGTGTCCCCGCAGTGCCCGCGGCCCAGGCGCCCCCAGGCGGTCCCCCAGCAGCTGCCCCGCCCGCGCGCCCCGCAGCCTTCCCCGGCAGCCCTGGGCGGGCGCGCGCCGCTCCGCTAGGGGGCGCCGAGTCCCTCCGCACGCGGGCTGGAGGTGAGTCCGGGGCGGGGCGGCGTGGGCGGCCAACGGGCCAGGCGAGCGCAGGTGGGGCGGGGGGACGGGCGCGGGGCTCGCGGGCTGCGGCCAGGTGCGCGGCGGCGCAGCGCTGCGTCCTCTCGGGCCGGGCTCGCGGGCGGGACCGCGGCGCCTCCGGACCCGGGCCTCGAACCTGCTCTGGCCTGGCTGCCTGACGAGTCGGACTTCGCGGAAGTTGGGGTTCCCCAGAGTTGAGGTTCAAACTTCCGGCCGGAAGCCACCTGAGATGGCGTGAGTAAGAGAGGGACGGGGGGGGGGGGGAGGCGGGAAGGAGGAGGAGGATGCTGACCTTGACCCCCTGTGCATCCTCCACTGGGAGTTTCTTAAAGCCACAGACTCTCTTGGTGGTCTCAGGGCTCTGCAGAGGGGCCCACGCAGGCCTCTAGAAGCGCAGGGCACCAGTAGCGGTTGCTGTAAGTTGTCTGCTAGGGCTAGAGTTTCTGCCTGGACTCGGGGAACAGAACTCAGAGCTTCTTCTATCTTTTCTGTTCCCATTCTGCATGTACTCTCCTTAATATCCAAGGGGACCATTCCCTAGTCATTTTAGGGATCAAGGAAGGGAAACGTCTTTATTAGTAAAATCCCAGACCCAAAGGATTCTGATAAGTGACCAATGAAACCAACCCCAAACCCAGGAATCTGGTTCATGTCCTGCAGCGCCCATAATTAGTGTCACAAATGAAACGTGGACCCTAGTGCCCGTCTCCTCCTATAGTACTTTTGTGTGGTTGAATGGTTGGCATTCTATAAATAGCTGTGCTTTGCTGACTTGGATTGTTTGGCCCAGGCTTCTTAGGCCTGTTCATAACTAAATTACAGTGTCTGAGCCTGGTTTTCTGTATTTCAAATGGAAGCATTCAACTTACTCTGTAAGGTGTTTGTGCATAATCACTGTAATCTTTTGGTCCATAACAGCAGTCAGGCATCATTAACTTGCTTCCTATCAGGAAACAACTCATATTTACATAGTTGGATTTCCATACTTTTTGTGGTTAAGCACACACAGATCTTTAAATCCTCCACATGGGCCAACATGGTGGATATTTCATTGGCATGATCACCTGACATGAATTGAGTATCAGTTACTTGCAAAGCACTCTGCTGACTGTGGAGCCCACATTCCTGTTCCATGGGCTCTTTGTTGTCACACAGTCTCCTCCTTTGCTGAGACAGCAAGGAAGCACATGGCAATGCCTTTGGATTTTAGTCTGTGTAGATTGGAAGTGAAATGTAATCTGCCAAGTGGCATCTCTTCCTCCTTACCTTGGCTAGCTAGTTCAGGTCAGTTGTTGTTATTCATTTATTTTGAGAGCAAGACAAAGAGAGAATGAGCCAGAGAGAGTGAGATGGGAGCATGGGACCTTCAGCCAGGGCAAAGGAGGTCCAGATGCATGCACCCTTTGTGTGACATTGCATGCTTGCATCACTGTGTCTGGCTACGTGGGACCTGGAGATTCAAACATGAGTTCTTGTGCTTCAAAGGCAAGTGCCTCACCACTAAGCCATCTCTCCAGCCCTTAGGTCAGTTTTTGATGTCCCAGGTGTTAGGACTAGTAATTCCTCATACGTGTTGCCACTTCACTCTGGTGTCTTGGATTCTTTTTGCACCTCAAACTGTCCACATGCTGGCTGGAGACCTTGTGGGAATGTTACCCTGAGGGTCTGTGGTCTTAAACAGAGATGATCAAGATCATCGTTCGCATCCTAACAGAATGTGTAGTCTTCTGGGCTCACATCACCCTCTCAGACTTAGAAAATAAAAGTTATTTGAGGGCTGGAGAGATGGCTTAGAGGTTAAGGCACTTGCCTGCATAGCCTAAGTACCCATGTTTGACTCCTCAGATCCCACATAACCCACATGCCCAAGGAGACACAGTGCGTAAAGTCAAACATATGCACATGGTGGCGTACACTTCTGGAGTTTGACTGGAGTGGTTGGAGTCCCGGGCACTCCATTTCTCCCTCTCTTTTCCTCCCGCTCCCACCCCCTGGCTTTCTCACATAAAAACAAAGTCATTTGAATTCTCTGTAACCCAAAATTACATCCACCACACATTTTTAGAGATTAGACATAGGAGAAAAAGATGGAAGATCAAAATGATCAAATCTATATTTAATTTTGTTTGGTAAAAGATGTGTAAAATTTTGGCTTTGGAACACTTAAAGGCTGAAGTTCCCACGATATTCTTATTTTTCTGTTTCTCTTGATGCTGAGGATTTAAAAAAAAATGTGGGCCACAGAGATAGCTGAGTGGTTAATGCTCTTATCTGCAAAGCCTAAGGATCCAGTTTTGATTCCGCAGTACCCAAGTAAAGCCACAGTGATGCATGTCAGGAGTTCTTTTGCAGTGGCTGGAGGCCCTGGCATGCCTATTCTCTTTCTCTCTCCCTCTCTCTTTCTCTCTCTCCTTACAAATAATTAAATCAAATTATTCTTAAAAGCATTTTTGTACTTTTATATATTTTATCGCTATTTTACAGATTGTTGTGGGTAGAGGATAGTATATCTGTATACTTAAGGAGTATAATTTCCGACTTCAGAAAAAGTCTTTGGAAAAAAGTTAAGAAAACCACACAATTTGTATTTCCATAATATTTATTCTGTCTTTATTCCTAGTCTCAAATTGATATATTTAGTCAAATTTGGCAATTAAAAAACAGTACAGATTTGGGGCTGGTTAGATGGCTTCGTGGTTAAGGCACTTGCCTGCAAAGCCCAAGGACCCATGTTCGATTCTACAAATCCCACATCAGCTAAATGCACAATGTGACACATGAATCTGTAGTTGTTTGCAATGGCTAGAAGTCCTGGTGTACCCATTCTCTCTCTCTCTCTCTCTCTCTCTCTCTCTCTCTCTATCTCCCTCTCTCTGACTCAAATAAATAGTAACAATAATATAGAAATAAAATATTTTCATTAAAAAATCACTTACATGATGAAAACACAATATGTGTGAGCCTTAGATTTCATTGTGTGTGGCTGTGTGCATATGTGTGTGAGACGTAGCACGTGCATGTGTGTGTGCGGGTGTATGTGCTCCTTTCAGGTGCTTACAAGGGAAAGAGGAGAACATCGTGTGTCCTTGATTGCTCACCTGTGTTTCCTTAAGGCCGTCTCTCATTAGGCCTGTGCCTCACAGTACTGGAGTTATCAATGTGTGTCCACACCCAACATTTTTACGTGGAGGCTGCGGAATTGAACTTGGGCAGTCTTGGGTTTCTGGCTCTCTGTCTCTGTGGTTGAACTGAAGGCTGTTAGTCTAGGCTTCCTGCACAGTAGTGGTAGAGGTGCTTGCGCTGTGCGGCCAGAAGAGAGGCCTGACTTGCCATTAATGGTGGAGGGGCTGGGAGCTGGGAGTCTGAGTGAGTATGGGAGTATGAGTGTGCACTAAGGGGCTCTGAGGGACCCTAAGACTTTGACCTTTATCCTAGGAGTACCATGCTCATCCCTCACCCTTAGCTGTGCTGCAGAGACACGGCATCCAGCGTCCAGCATCCAGCCTGGGAGGAGTGGGAACTGAGTCCATCAAAGAGCAGATATGACAGTCACACATCACTTGAGTTGAGACATTGATTGGTCACACCTTAGACACACTGACATTCCATGACACACACAGGTGAGGGGAGGGTACAAAGCACCTTCTCCACCTCCTTGCTTTTGCACATCTGTGACTAAATTGTTTGGCCTCAGTCCCAGATGCAGCAGCATAGCGAGCATGTGAGGTCTTTAGCCTGGGCGGGGTGGGATGCCATGTATTTCCACCTCTCCCTCTGTCTCTCCCATTCTGTCTTGGCTTTCTCTCCCACTGCCAGATGAAGTCTGCCCTATCATGAGAGCCCCAGTCCAGTCTTTGATCTCCAGCCAGATCCATCTAACACCTTGGAGGTCCCCCTTACCTCTGACTACACAGAAGTCCTGTGATGCCACACCGGGGACTCTGGGCCCCAATTATCCCATTCACCCGAGTCTTACAGAATTCATGTAGTGAGCTGACACTGCCAGTGATGATGTCAGTGAAATCTTCTGCCCCTCTGTGGTGTTGCTCCTGCCACATTTTGTAAATGAATATTCATAAGTATGTGCACAAATATGGCTGACACAGCCTCATCTGTGGTGTTGGGAATCTAATACCATACCTTCTGCTTAAGGTCTTGTGACCCAGCTACAAGGATGCACTGTAACTTTGAATTTCACCTCCCCAGTGGCACTGGCAGCTGTGCCATTCTCTGACTGCCACCAGTCTGGCTGTCACATGACTGAAGACCACCCATTATGGATTACAGGGAGCTGTGTGTCCTCTGCTGGCTTATTCCTCTGTGGACCTCCATGGGTGGAGAAGGAGTGAACCCTGGGTGGAGACTGAGCAGGGCTTTATCCAGAGTCCCATGACATGAAGGGACTTAGGATGCACCTGTAGGTTAGCAGGTCATCATCCGACAAACCAAGATCCCACCAGTAGGGAGCAGGACCATGAATTTGAATACTGGGGAGAAGGTGTCAGGTGGGGCCTGCAGGCTGGAGAAAGACAGGAGGAAGAGGGCCCAGGGGTGGAGAGTCCAGGACAGCAGAGGGATGGAATCAATAAGGACTGGCCCAGAAATAGGCACCTTTATGTGCTGTATCCTGTGTTCCTTCACAACGTGATCAGGCTTGGGTCATATGAGCATCAAAAATCCCTGTGCCCCGAGCCTCATAGTCTTAGCCCCAGAATCACCAGATGTGCTTGTTTGAATGTGTGGCCCATAGATTCAGGCTTGAAACTTGAGTCTCCAGTGGACAGAGCCCTCCTGAGAAGAGGTGTGTCCCAGAGAGCAAGTCTTGAGTCCAGCCCATAGCTGTGTGGAGAGCAGTTTTGTAGCTCTGCTGTGCTTGCTGGTGTTGGCGGGCTGACTGGTGGTGACTCCCCACTATTCATGTGTGAAAGTCAGCCCTAGTCTTCCACCACTGATGCTACTTCTCTGGATATATAAGCCTATAATACACCCTCTCCCCCCATGAGCTGCTTCTGTTTGTATATGTCCAGCAGGGTGAAGCTGCCTGCAACACAAATTGGTGCTGATAGGTGGGGACATTGCTGTGATGAATTTGACCATGTGGTTTTTCAAAATTAATGAAATAAAACATAATGAATTTATTAGAATGATTAAGGTATCCACTTAGTCCCTTACTGTTTATGACCCTTGCCTAAGATCAGTGTCTATAGAGAAACACGTCATCTGACATTTCCAAAGAATGTTTTTGATTTTGAGGAAGACAATACTAACCCAACTCAATGGGGAAGAAGAATATCAACAGAAAATGAAAGGATACACATAGGATGTTCTGGGTCGATTTTGTCTGTCTCATCCCAGGCTTTGACACAGATTTAACACAATGCACTGGAGGGTGGATGGCAATAGGAGGAGCGCGACAGGTTCCACGTTCTTCCAGATGGTCCAGTAAAATTCCACTTCGCTCTTATATATTTACTTCTCTACGTACGTGCTTTAATGACCTCGTGACAAGAGTGGTCTAGAACAGACACATTCTGTTCCTAAAAAGTAAGCCCAGAGTAATATATTGTGCACAAAACTAATGTCATTGCAGGAAGTGAGATTTAGTAATTGCTAGTAATTTTAGTAATTCAGGACACAAACATATAAAGAATGCCACTTTTTGACTACTTTCTTTTTCTCTAAAACCACACTCCCCTTCTTTATTTCTGCTCTGTTGCAATAACATGGGGTTTTCCAATAGATGGGAAATAAAACTGCTGTGGTTTAAAACTCACCTTGATTCCTGCCCTGCTCCAGCCCCTCACTGTCTTCTCTGGGCTGGGAGAGGCTCCCCTGCCTTTGACCTTCACCTCTGAAAATGCATGCCTTCAGCACGTTCATCTCTACCCATGCCTTGCTCAGGAGCACCTCTCAGCTACTCAGTTGACCACTCTGCAGTGGTGCTGAAACCACTAGGGACAGGGACAAATTGAGAGTCTCAGCAGCCTGGAGTCCTCCATCTCCTGACCTCACTGGTTGCTAGCCACAGTTTCCAGACCCGCACCATGTCAAGGGATATCCACACAGCAGTCAAAGTCGTTGGAGCTGGGGCTGCCACATTTGCAGTGACTGGCTCTGGGGCTTGGATTTTGTTTGGGAGCCTCATCTCTCCAGAAACCCTTTTCTGAAGTAGCAGCTTGTGGTGCTTTGATTCAGGTGTCCCCCATAAACTTAGGTGTTGTGAATGCCTGGTCCTCAGCTGATGGATATTTGGGAATTAATGCCTCCTGGAGGGAGTGTATTGTTGGGGGCGGGCTTACGGGCTTTATAGCCAGTCTCCCTATGCCAGAATTTGGCACACCCTCCTGTTGCTGTGGTCCACCTTATGTTGGGCAGGCAGTAATGCCCACCCTCTGGTCATGCCATCATTTTCCCCTGCCATTGTGGAGCTTCCCCTCGAGCCTGTGAGCCAAAATAAATCTCTTTTTCCCAGAAGCTGCTCTTTGTTGGGTGATTTCTACCAGCAATGCAAACCGGACTGCAACACAGCTCTTCTGCTGCTCAGTTCTGGGATGACCCTCTCTGAGGCTAAGGGGCTGTTTTGCCTGATGCTGGCTTTTCTCATCCTCTTTGCCACGTGAAGAAGGCATCAACACCTCTCCCTCCCACAGTTCCTTCTCCCATGTCTTGTCTACTCTGTATGTTCCTTTTCCTGTTCCTCTCCTGGAAGTGTGGGGAAAGTGATTGGCTCAGGGTTTGACAGAGTGAAGACAAAGAAATACGGCATTAATAAGAAAAAAAAAGTGTTTCTAATCCAATATCAGCTGTCTGGTAATAATATTTAAGCAATACTAGTTCTAAGCAATCTGCAGGAAACCTTCATGTTGAAATTATAAACAATTTTGCAGTGATAGCCCCTCTTTAGTTCACTCTAATATTGTGGTGGACTTGGCTCAATAGTGTGCTTTTAATAAAACAATGGAAGAGAATTATAAGTACATATATTTTTGATGTTATCAGTTAATAAAGATTAATTTCTGCTCATTTGTACATGTCAATTACTAAATATGTTCAGGGCACTTCAACATTATTTGGACATTTTGAATTTGTATTTATCCTGTGTTCATATTACAATGTCCTGGAGAAGGTCTGCAGAGTGTGGAAAATATTATGTACTTGTTAATCATTTGCATATATACCAATAAGAATACATAAATTATATAATATATGGAAATTTTTATGGGTTATTGCAGTATGCAACATATTTATGTCATGAAGCTCTAAGGCAATAAATATATATGCCAAATATTGACAGCAATTCCAGCCTAAATGGAATTTAATATTAATTGATAAAAATGAAGTTAATTTTAAAATAGATCACACGTGTTAACTTTATAGTCCTTGAAGGGGTGAAATAGATTAATACTAAGATGTTGTGTTTGAGGAATGTTATAGAAAACTACTACATTCATTACCACATTAAAATCATATAAAAGAGAAAGTACTGAAATGACCTAACAGGAAATCACAGAACATTTCTGATGAGGAATATTTAATTTTGCTTAAAATACTCCATAGTATTACATGGGATACCATCAACAAATTCTTTTTTATTTTTTTATTTTTTGGATGATATAATACATGTTCAATCTTCATTCATGAAACCATGTAACTGATTAATAATGTTACGGAATTTATTCTACTTGGGTTGACACAGGATCCATTTAGGAAGAAAACAGTATTTGTTGTGTTTTTACTGTTTTATATGGGGACGTTAATGGGTAACTTGCTGATTATTGGTACGATCAAGACCAGCTCAGATCTTGGGAGTCTGATGTACTTTTTTTCTTTTCTATTTATGCTTGTCAGATACCCGTTTCTCTACTACTATTGCCCTGAGAATGATTGTGGATACCTTTTTGAAGAAAACCACTATTTCTTTCAATGAGTGCATTGTTCAAGTCTTTTCATTTCATTTCTTTGGCTGCTTGGAAATCTTCATTCTCATCCTCATGGCCATTGACCTCTATGTGGCCATCTGCAAACCCCTGCACTACATGACCATCGTGAGCCACAGGGTCTATAGTTTGCTGGTGGCCATGGCCTGGGTGGGATCCTGTGTGCATTCTTTGGCTCAGATATTTCTGGCCTTTTTTTTTCCTCTCTGTGGTCCCAAAGTGATAGATCACTATTTCTGTGACTTTCAGCCCTTGTTGAAACTTGCCTGTACAGACACCTATGTGATCAACCTGCTCCTGGTGGCCAACAGTAGATCTCTTTGCACTGTCAGTCTTTTCAGGGTGATGATGTCTGATGTCCTCATCCTGTGTTCACTGAGAAACCACAGTGCTGAAGGGAGTTGAAAAGCCCTCTCCACCTGTGCCTCCCACAGCATTGTGGTCATCTTGTTTCTAGGACCTTGCATATTTATATACATACACCCTGCAAATACCTTGCCAATAGATAAGATGACATCAGTATTTTATTCAATTGGCACACCTTTTCTCAATCCTCTGATTTACACTGGGGAATGCACAAGTGAAAAATGCCATGGGGAAGCTGTGGAGGAAGAAGGTGATCTCAGATGATAAAAGATGAATGGATGTTTCAAATCACTTTTTCCCAACTTGATTTACCCTTGATGAATACAATAAAGAATATTTACTATTAGTGTCATTACTAATACTCACTATTAGTCTTTTAGTGTTAGTTTATTGTGGTACTATCTTAGGAATGAGATTATTAGTTTCTTCAGGAAAAGAGACAATGTGAGCAAGTATAGTCGTTGTTATTATTGAGTCACTTTATGCAGAGGAAGAGATAGCATGAGATATAGAGAGACATCAAGGTCTTTGCTATTGTTTATTCAGTCTCTGCTTCTCTAGGCCAGCTAGTTTTTCTGGTGATTTTTCCCTGATTTTTATTCCTTTCTTCAAGTTGATTTCTAGATTCTGTGCTAATAATTACCGATCCATATGACCACTACCTATATTCAAAGCCTAGCAACCTTTCCTTCTTCAAAAGTTTCTTTTAAGGTATGATGGGGTGGCTCTCTCCTTAGGATCTACATCTATCTGAAAAAAGAGAAGCAGATTATCCAACAGAAAGTAAGTTAGCCCCAGGACAAATGATATAACCCTTACTTTTTTTATAGAAAGTTTAATAGGTGTAGGCCCTCTTGTAACCCATGATTGATATTGGAGAGTGGGCTTATATTTGGATATGGTTATGACTTGTTTACCAGCTCCAGTTATGCGTCTTGCTGAAACTAAGGAAAATTGGCAAAACAAGCAAGGGTGCTGTTTTCCTGATGAACCGGATACGAGGACAAGGGGGAAGGAGACCAACACAGAGAAAAATCAACTTCCTACCAAATCAGAGAGCCAGAGCCTCAGAGGCCTCCAACACCTCATCACTGAAGAAGACCAAAAATGAACCCAACATGGCTCAGAGAAATTTTGTGGAAGAGGGGGCGGAAAGAATGTCAGAGCCACATGTTGGGTCATGATATGCAGAGACATTTATTGTACCAATAACTGTTGGCTAACTCCACAATGCATGACCCATATACCTCAACAAAGAAGGGCCAATGGGGAAGGGTTAGGTCACAGATGAGCCTAATAATGGTACCAAACTGCCTGTATTTGTTGAATACAAAACTAATAAAATAAAAAAATTAAAAATAAATAATAAGAAATGAAAAAATAAAGGCAGAAACCATATGTAATGCCAAATAAAGAATAACTTATTTGAAAATTTTAATAAAATCTTATTTGATGAATCTTGCAGGATATACAAAAGTTATATGAAATATTAGATATGATAAGTGTTGTACATTTAATTTGATTTTAAGAAGTCATTTATCATATTAAGAAGCCTAAGAGTAAGTATGCATCTGACACAGAAATATATACCAGCAGGTTTATGTTCAAATGTGTGTTAATAAAACACTAAGTTTTATGAAAAAAAAATAGTTTCTTTTATAACGACACTTTGGTATCATCAGCTTTGTTATTTTTCCCAAGTCTTCAGATAGTTTCAAATACCGAAGAAGCTGGGTATTGTAAAAATATAGACACTTGAGGGAATCTCTCTAAATTGTGCATTATATTTTGAAAACAGACCACATGTTTGCTTAGATCCTTCTGGAACTGTGGTGGATACAGAATGAAAAATCACCTCTAAGAATACTTACCTTAGAAACACTCTGTTCTCAATGCTGAGACTGTAGTGACATAACGATTCTTTTGTGACATTCATTTTTTCTTCTGTGTTTATCCCTTCTAATTTGGGATGTCATTAAGGTTTCTCCTAAATGATAATCAATGTCGTTGTTTCTGTATTACAAAGAGCTATTATGATTATAGAACTATATAATTCAAATTAGCAAGGGCAAGAAATCAAGGGTATAGTCACTTGATGGAGAATATTTGAACATAGTCATAGATTAAACAAAAATATGATGAACTAGAGGAATTTTTAAGGGTTTAAACAGAAAAAAAAATATTATATGGTATACGTGAATTGTTGTATGTAATTTTCAATGTAACCCAGGATACAGTAATTTGGTCAAAGAAACAGTAACAGAAATTTGGATTTTTTACATTGTATAGACATGTCACTTTTTATCATTGATATTCCAGTCTCTAATAACACAAACATTAAAAATCCTGCCTTCAGTCTATTTTTGTTTCCATTTCATCCACATAGAAAACTAAATGCATATTTTCAGATTTCCATATTCATTTAAAAGTAACTTAGATTACTGCATTTATAGCAATTAGTTACATCAGAATTTAAATTATTTTTTATTTTTTCTTTTTATCTTGAAGTGCTCAGGACTGCACCCAGGCCCTCATGAATGCTAGTAGCTTGCTTCAACACTGAACCACACTCCCATTCCTAAGATTTCTTAGCTCCAAAAATTAATTATAATCTCTTTGTGCAGTAGTAGAAAATCAATAGGTTATATACTGAACTACAGTGACATATACATATGACTTCTTTTTCAGTCCCATGAATTTCAAGGTGAAGTTTATCTCAAGGAGCTTATTATTACACAATAGCTCAGTTCAGTTCTATTACTGTAAGATTTGCCAAGCTATAGATTTCCATGGAAAGAGTTTTACTTGATACCATATTCTATCTAAAGACAACAGAAATGTTGAATATGATATATATTTAATTTAGTTACTTTCCTAGTTACTGTGTGTCCAATGAATTCTGTACATCCCTTCAACACAGGGCTCCCATGTTCACTGCCGTATGTTTCATGGAAGGTATGGCTATCAGGAAGTGAGCAAAGATCTTTAGGAGTGTGATCATGAGAAGTGTAGGTGTCATTTGGTTTTGTGATGATAGCCATTGTTGTTGGGGTGAGATGGCATTAAAAATGGCTTTAATTTTCATTTTCTTGTTGCCTAAGGATGTTGAATACTTTCAAAATTACTAATTGACCATTTGTATTATTTTGTTTTGTTGTTTAGTTGTTTGTAAAATACAGACATTAATCCCTGTCATATCTATAACTGTTAAAAGTATTCTCTCATTCTGTAGGCTATCTCTTCACTTTAGCAACTCTTTCCTTTGCTGTTCAAAGCTTTTAGATGTCAGGAGATTCTGTTTATTGATTTTTGACCTTATTTCTTTGACAACTGGATTACTATTCAGAAACATCTTACATATTCATATATCTTTTTGTTTGTTTGTTTGTTTGTTTGTTTGTTTTTTGAGGTAGGGTTTCACTCTGGCCTAGGCTGACCTGGAATTCATTATGTAATCTCAGCCTCAAACTCACAGTGATCCTCCTGTCTCTGCCTCCAGAGTGCTGGGATTAAAGGCGTCTGCCAACATGCCCAGCCCATTCCTATATCTTGAAGCCCTTTATGTATTTTTTCCTTTTGCACATCCCAAGTCTCAGCACTCATCTTAATGTCATTGGTCTATTTAGAGTTGATATCTGTGCTGGGGAGGTATAAGGTCTATTTTCATTATTCTGCCTGTGCATATCCAGTTTTCTCAGCAGCATTTTTAAAAGAGGTTATCTTTTTCCAGTGAGTATTTTTGGAATTTTGTCAAAAGTCAGTAAATTTCAGGTTGTTAGGTTCTGTTCCATTGATCCACCTGCTTTGTGCCAGTGTCATGCTGCTTTTGTTATTATGACTCGGCAATACAGTTTGAAACTACATAAGATGACATCTACCATCCTATTTTTTTCTCATTTCTGTTTTTGCTCAGCATTTCTTTGGTTCATGAAGTCTTTTTTTTTTAAATTTTTTATTTATTTATTTGAGAGCGATAGACACAGAGAGAAAGACAGATAGAGAGAGAGAGAGAGAGAGAGAATGGGCGTGCCAGGGCTTCCAGCCTCTGCAAACGAACTCCAGATGCGTGCGCCCCCTTGTGCATCTGGCTAACTTGGGACCTGGGGAACTGAGTCTCGAACCGGGGTCCTTAGGTTTCACAGGCAAGCGCTTAACCACTAAGCCATCTCTCCAGCCCTACATGAAGTCTTTTATGTCTCCAAATGAATTTCAAGATTGTTTTCTATTTCTATATGAAATGCTTAATTTTAATAGGGATGGCATTGATTCTGTCGATTGCTTTTGACAAAACAGCCATTTTCAGGCTGGAGAGATGGTCTATCAATTAAGCATAAGGACTCATGTTGGAATTTCCAGGTCCTATGTAAGCCAGACACAAAGTAACTCAAGCATGCATTGTTACACATGTGTACAAGAGGGCTTATGTATCCAGAGTTTGATTATACTGGCTGGAGATACTTACAAGCAAGTTAATCTCTTTCTATCTCTCATTATAAAAAGGCCAGTCTGTTGGGCTAACTTCAAAATAGGCCATTTTTATTATATATAATTCTAGTCCATGAGTAGAGAAAAATTTTTTTCATCCACCGATGTATTTTTCAATTTCAGTCTAGTGTTTTGAAGTTTTTAATATAGAAGGTATTTTCTTGCTTGGTTAGAATTATTCCTAGATAGTCTTTGAGGCACTGTCAATGATATTTCTTCCAAAATTACTTGCACAGCTTGTTTTTACTTTATTTTATTTTTTATTTTTTTTGTTTATTTTTATTTGTTTATTTGACAGCAACATACAGAGAGAGGAAGAGGGAGAGAAAGAGAGAGAGAGAGGGAGAGGGAGGGAGAATGGGTGTACCAGGGCCTCTAGCCATTGCAAATGAACTCCAGATGCATGCGCCCCCTTGTGCATTTGGCTAACATGGGTCCTGGGGAATCGAGCCTCGAACTGGGGCCGTTAGGCTTCACAGGCAAGTGCTTAACCGCTAAGCCATCTCTCTCGTCCAGCTTGGTTTTTATTTGTATATAAGAAGAATATAGATTTATGTAGGCTAATTTTGTAACCTGACAGTGTTCTGAAAGTTTATCAGTTTTAAGAGTTGTCTTTTTCCCTTTCTTTTAAAAATTATTTTAAGAACTTTAATATATGAACATGTTACAAATTGGTCATATTTCTATGAGCTTATTCTCTTATAACCTCTCTTCTTTGTCTCCATTCCCCTGTAGATCCTCCTCAGTGGGGCTGCTGGTAGCCCCTGAGGGGTCTTGAATGCAGCAGTCAATTGCTGTGTGGGGGAGAATGCCTCAGAGCACACATATGGCTATTATTATGTTATGTTGTTGATTATGTTGTTGTTGTTGTTGTTGTTGTTGTTATTATTATTATTATTATTATTATTATTACAGCATACATGTGGCTATTGCATTATTACACTATTTTCTGCCTGCTTTTTTGAAAAATTACCTGAGCCTTGGTCAGTAGCTGTCTCCTTTAGTGCTGAGCTCTCAGCACCTACTTTTCTTTTTTCTGTTGATGAGTTCTGAGTGTCCTCAGTGTCTAGCATCATCTCCCTGGAGACAGTTGTCAGTCTAGCCATGGGTGTAAAACTCATGTTTAATAAAAATCCTTCCTTTGTAATGTTCCTTGGTCCCTGGTGGCTGTGATAGAGATAGGACTCATATTGGCTCTTTTCATTGTTGTGCTGATAGATCTTGGGTCTACCTAGCATGTGCTCCTATCTGTAAAGAGCAGGTTCTATAATACAGAATGAGAGGTGGGTGTGGTGTCACATGTCTTTGATCCCAGCAGTCAGGAAGCAGAGGTTGGAAGATTGCCTGAGTTCAAGGCCACCCTGAGACTACTTAGTGAATTCCAGGTCAGCTGTACTGCAGTAAGACTCTTCCTCAAAAAAACAAACAAAAACAAACAAAAAAACGCATGAGGCCTATATGGACTAAAGGGGTGAACATAGACATTTAGAAGACATTTTTGATGGATATACCTCTGCTTTTAGCCAAAGAACAGAGGAAGCTCCCCTTTATGGTCTATGACCTGTGAAGCCACAGGCTTCTGACTTGGTTTCTCAGTTCCAGGTATGAATTTCCTCCTACTCAGAGGGCCTCATATTCAACCATAAGGCAGGTGAGTACCCTTATAACCTGTGTGGCACTAGTGCAAATATGGATATATCCTGCCAGGCTGGTTGCCTTTGAGCTTGCAGGATCCACTGCTTGTTCATGATGTTGGCAACCATTATCCCTCAGCAGCTGGCACAGTACTTTCCAGCACTGTGAGGGTGACCTAGCAGGGAGGTGGCTTCAATCTCTGTTTGAGCTTCACCACTCAATGTCCTATGATGGAAGCCTATGGTGTCTTCATCAATGGGGTTTTCCACTTATCTCAGGTAGTGTTGTACTGAGGTTCACATTGCTGGCAGAAAGCAAGCAATCAAGAATAGCTTATGGGGCAAAAAAAAAAAAAAAAAGGTTTATTTTGGCTTACAGACTCGATGGGAAGCTTCATGATGGCAGGGAAAAATGATGGCATGAGCAGAGGGTGAACATCACCTCCTGGCCAATGTCAGGTAGACTACAGCAGCAGGACAGTGTGCCAAACACTGGCAAGAGGAAGCTGGCTGTAATACCCATAATCCTTCCCCCAATAATATACTGCCTCCAGGAGGCTTTAATTCCCAATTAGTAGCTGACTTGCCTCCTGATAGCCTAAAATGTAATAATGGAGTCAGGGTAATGCCTGCCAGGGGCACGTGCCCTTCAGTGTTCGTTCTTATTTCTGCAGATGGTCCCTCCCTGGTTTTCTGATGGGTCGTCTTCCCATATTCAATTTCACAAAAAGCATACCCACACACAATTTTGTTTTTCACTTTGTGTGTAGTTTTGAGTCCAGATATTCAACATTTTACCATGAAATAGGGTTCAAGTTAGGTGACGTTACCCATCTGCAGATTAACAGAAGTGTTCTGGGGGTATTTAAAGTAGGCTAGGCTAAGCCTTGACATTTGGTACATTAGGTATATTAAATGTATTTTCAACTTAACTGTACTTTCTTCTTATTTATTTTTAATCTGTTTGATTTATTTGTTTATTTGTATGCACATTTCTCTCTCTGTGTCTCTCTCTGTGCCCTCGTGCACACACTCCAAGGCTTCTTGGCACTGCTAAGGAATGGCACAGAGATGCACTACTTTTTGGGTCTGGCTTTATGAGTGTAGGGCAATTAAACTCAGCCCAGTATTTTCTATTTATAATGAGTGTATTAGGGTACAATCCTAATGTAATTCAGCAAGCATCTGTATAAGTATTTGTGCCATTAAAAGTTTTTCTGAGGGCTAGAGAAATGGCTTAGTGGTTAAGCGCTTGCCTGTGAAGTCTAAGGACCCCGGTTGGAGGCTTGATTCCCCAGGTCCCACATTAGTCAGATGCACAAGGGGGCGCATGCAACTGGAGTTCTTTCTCAGTGGCTGGAGGCCCTGGTGCACCCATTCTCTTTTTCTCTGTCTGTCACTCTCAAATAAATAAATAAAAATAACCAAAAATTTTTTTAAAAAGTTTTTCTGAGACAGAGTTTCACTGTATGTAGCCCAGTGACCTTGAATTCACTGTCCTCTTGCATCAACCGCCTAAGTGCTGAGATTACAGAAGTATGCCAGCATGCTCAGCTACATTTTTTTGTTGTTGTTGTTGTTTTAGAAAAACACAAATGTGAGGCTGAGGAGATTGCTCAGTGATTAAAAGTACTTGGTTTGCAAGCCTCATGATTGGAGTCTGGATCCCAGAACTCAAACCATGCCAGCTGGATCTGTAATCCAATGTGCTTAGGACAATGAGAGGCAGGGTCAGTAGAATCCTCCCTCCTCCTCACTAACTGGAAGGTCCTCAGTGGATCTTCAAGACAGTAGCATGGATGGAACCATAGTGGACATATCTGAGGCCTGTTATGAGAATTGTTGTGAGCATAGCTTTCTTTAACTCTGGCAAAAGCATATAAGTCAAGTGCTGCACCCCTTGTTGTTGCGAGACCCAGAAGCTTGCCTGACTAAGCGTGAATGGGGCCAGGTGAGAACTGTATTGGGACTCCACCCATGAAGTGTCAGGCATACCTTCGGTGCCCTTGTCCTGTGGGTGTGGTAACCAACATCCCCGTAATGACCTTTGTTGAGACAGCAGCAGGTCTGACACCTGCCTGCTACAGGAACAACCTTCCCAACTTGGGATGTTGATGCCACAGGGCTCACCTCCTATTGCAGGAGATGGAGCCTCTGGTCCTGGAAACTGGGCAATGGTTTTTGAAGAAGCTGTCCAAGTCTGACCAAGACATTGACCATCTCTTCCAAAAAATGGAAGACAAAAGGAACTTCAAGGACTACACTATGGAAGTAGGGGACTGCTTGTGGCCTGTCCTGCCTCTTCTCCCTCTGCCGTTCCAGTGACTCCCACACTGACCCAGCTTTTCTGCGCAGATCCGGTAGATGCTGTGGGATAAGGTGGCTGGGATGTTTCTGCAGCAGAAGCAAGAAGCAAGGGAGCTGGACCAAGCGCTGCTGTCACTGGAGGCCACCGGGGCAGACAATGTACTTTGAAAGGTGACCTGTATCCCCCTGAAAGGTGGTCACCCTCCCAGGCCCAGTGCCTCAGATTATGGCCAAACAAGAAGAATGGAAGGCTGAAGAGATGGCTTAGCAATTAAGGCGCTTGCCTGCAAAGCCTAAGGAACCATGTTTGATCTCCAGTTCTCAAGTGAAGGTGATGCAAGGATGCAAGGGCATACATGTGCACAAGGGGGCACATGCACCTGGAGCTTGATTTCAGTGGCTGGAGGCCCCTATGTATCAATTCTGTCTCTCTCATTATTAGAAAAAGAAGAGTGGAAATTACACAGCCAAACAGATAGATGTTTTCCAACAGTTTTCACTGTGCCAGAGAATGCTCAGGAAGCAATGATTGTGAAGAAAACAAAATACAAAACTTCATAGAGTCAATGAGTCTAAAAGAGCAGGGGACAGCCAGGCATGGTGGCACACACTTTTAATCTTAGCACCAGGTGGCAGAAGTAGGTGGATCACAGTGAGTTCGAGGCCACCCTAAGGCTAGATAGTGAATTCCAGGTCAGCCTACCTCAAAAAATAAATAAATAAATAAAATATAAATATATATAAATATATATATAAAGTGTGGAAGAAAATAGGCCCAAGGATTCACTATGCCTCTCCTGGGAAGGATTAGTGATGACTCTTCATTCTGTTCTTGATACTTTGATCTACTTGTAACTTTTACAAAGTAATAGAGACAAACGGCAGTGTTTTCAGGAAAGCACCAGTAGGTAGAAGGAAGCCCTCCCTGGTCCTGGGAGATGGGCTGGGGGACCTGAAGATCTGTAGCACACTGTCCCTCTTGAGAGTCGAGGCATGAGATCCATGTCTTTGTTTACGTCACATTGCTGAGTCCTCACTAGTACCCACTTAGGAAGGTGCTATCATGAGCCCCATGTTGTAGAGGAGGAAGCAAGGCTTAGCGTGGAGAGGGGATTTGCACATTGCCACAGACTCGGGAGCCGCAAAGGCTCTGAGGCTATTGGTCCTGTGCTCAGGGATGGACCTTTACTGTGGCTGTCAACTCTACCTGCCTGCTCACCTTCCTTCCTCCACCTTTCTCCTGTGCTCAGCATCCTGGAGGAAGGCCCTGGAGGGACACTAAGGGCCTGGGTTGGTGTGGGAGAGGGGTGTGGGGCTGAGTGTTCTTCCCTGGCTCTCCTCCATGCCTCTCCCCAATGTGGTGCTGTGCCAGCCACCCAGTGAGATTGTGGCCAGTGAGAAGATCCAGGAACCCTGGCCATAAAGAAGTTGCTGGAGGCAATGCTGAAGATGCAGGGAGCCCTGCAGCGAGCACGGCTGGAGCACCTCGGCACCATCTGGTACAGGCAGCAGCTCCTTTGGGGGTCCAGTGTCGAGGCCTAGCTCAGTATCCCCAGATCAGGCCATCTCTGGTGCTATAGTATGGGTGGCATTTTGGCCCATATTCTGAGGCTTCCCAGTCCTAATGGCAAGAAAAGGCATGGCTCATTTGCTGTAGAGTCCTAGTTAGTGTGGCCATGACAAAAAGCTCCCCAAGGAAGCAGTGGTGGTGTGAGGAAAGAGGGAGGGGCAAGGCCAGGGCTTTGGGCTCCATCCTAGGCGCTTTGGAGACATGGATGAGAGAGGCTGCACACTGGAGGCAGAGGGATCCCTGAGGCAGGTAGAGACTGCTGTCATGTAGGAGACCTGTTATGCTGCCTTTCGCAGAGTCAGCTTCATTTCCTAAATAGAAAACTCTAGACACTCAACGACCTTCTTGTGAGGTATTTTTGGCAACAAGAAATTCCTCAGCAAAATCCTTAGCTTTTTCAATATTTAGTCAATAATGGTTCTTTTTAATTTTTTGTTTATTTTTATTTATTTATTTGAGAGAGAGAGACAGACAGAGAGAGAGAGAATGAATGGGTGCACCATGGCCTCCAGTCACTGCAAATGACCTCCAGATGTATGCGCCCCCTTGTGCATCTGGCTGACGTGTCTCCTGGGGAATCAAGCCTTGAACCAGGGTCCTTAGGCTTCACAGGCAAGCGCTTAACCATTAAGCCATCTCTCCAGCCCTGATAATGTTTCTTAAAGATGTTGCCCATTTGGCCTGGGGACATGACTCATTCAGTAAACTATTTGGCATGAGGCATGAAGACCTGAGTCCAGTTCCGTATCACCCAGGTAAAATTCAGCTCTGTGGTACACACCTGTAATCATGTCACTGGGGAGGTAGAGACAGCTCCCTGAGGCTTGCTGCCTACCTTGTCCAGCAAAATTGGTTACATACGTGCATGCACACTTCACACATGTACAAAAGTATGACAGACAGGCAGGGAGACAGACAGAGGCTGCCCATGTTGGCAAGTTTCATGTACGCATGGCTTACCTGTCACCCCTTCTTTTCCCAGTAACATCTGCCTCCCAATTTCTCAAAAGCCCAGCTGACTGAGTCATACAGTAGACTCTGTTTCTTGAACAAGCAGCTTGGTGAGAGATGTCTATGGGATACTGAGAGCCAGAACTCTGTTAAAGTAATAGCTTGTCACAGCTCCCCACTGCCCTTGAGTGTTGTTCTAAGAGCAGGTGGTGGTACCTCCATCTTGGGAAGAGGGGGAAGAGAGGAGGAAAAAGTGACCTCTGAGGACCCATAAGCCTCCTTCCTTCCCAAAGCCTCTCATACTTACTGCTCAGTCCACCCCCACGCCAGCCACACATGATGAGCCTGGATTCAAGCATGACAATACAGAGGTAACACCTCAGGATGCCTGTCTTACCTCTCAGATGCAGCAGGGGCCATGAGAGTCATGCAGTCAGAAACTTCTTCCTGATTATGTGACCTGGGGAAGCCAGGGCACGACATGGTGTCAGCAGTAGTGATGGCCCCTATCTTGTGAGGTTGATGTACAGTCATAGTGCTGTCCTGGCTCAGACCATATGTGCTGAGTTATAAAAGGTAACTGTTTAGACTGCTGTGTAACAGGTGTCCTCAGTTGACAGCCCATGGCCCAGCTGCCTGGTTTAGAGGTGTTACTGGAACATGGACATGCTCATTTCTTTACATACTGTCTCTGGCCTCTTTGACACTGCACCAGAGTGAGTGGTTGCAATAGAGACCATGTATCCACAAGATTGATTTTCTCCTTAGAAGTTTATGAGGAAAGTTTGCTACACATAGCCTTAGACAATCTATAACCATTTTTTAATGGTTTTTTGAGGTAGGGTCTTGCTGTAGCCCAGACTGACCTAGAATTCACTATGTAGTGTCAGGGTGGTTTCAAACCCAGGGTGATCCTCCTTCCTCTGCCTCCCTAGTGCTGGGATTAGAGGCTTTCACCACCATGCCTTGCCCATTTCTACATTTCCTTTTTTATTTTTATTTTTGGTTTTTGAAATAGGGTCTTACTCTTGCCCAGGCTCAGGGTAGCCTTGAACTCATGGCAGTTCTCCTATGTCTGCCTCCCCAGTGCTGGGACTAATGGTATACATCACCATGCCCAGCACTTTCATATTTTCTTTGAAGTTCTTCACACCCCATGAGTCAATGGTATTGTGTTAGTTCCTTTTTTTGTTACTACAAGTGACACCTGGAAGAATAAGTGAAAGGAAGGAAGACTTATTTTGGCTCCTGGTGTCAGAGGATTGTATTCCATCATGGAGGAGGCATGGCTGCGTGTGTGGAGTGGGAGCCTGTGGCAGAGACTCCTACATTCCTGAAGTAGAGAGGGCGTGGGAAGCAGGAGCAGAGCCATGACCTTCCACGTTCTCCCCTAGTCACCTACTTCTGCCGCCTTCTCAAATGCTGCACAGCCTCTCACAGTGATGCCCCCAGCTGAGGAGCACGCATTCAGAGGGTGCGCCGGTCAGCCACATTCCTGATTCAAGCCGTAGCAGCTGTCATTGTCCTCAGGTCCTGGAGAAAGACTCGGTGTGAAGCACACGCACAGAGATGCAATCCTCCTGCGAGGTCCTTCTCTTGGAGTGCTAGGGACTCTGAGGAGGGAGATACCAGTCCCTGAACTGAATTGGCACCTCTGGTGGCTCTGCATTAAAATTTCTTCATAGTGGAGTCAATCTGCTGAGAAGGAGCTGTGTCCCTTCACAATAGGATGCCCCTCTTTCTACCTCCCTCTTCCTTCTAGAAGAGTGAATAACCTGTTTTCTGCCCTTGGAGACGCGTACCACATGGAACTCATGGAGTTGATCCTCTTCCTGTATGAAAAGACCTGGCAGGAGTGCCTGCCGCATGTGCGAGAATGCAAGGTGGGCACCTCTCTCTGCAGTCCTGGGAAGCAGGACCACAGGCTGGGACCTGATGTTCTCTACCCAGGTCTTCTCTGCTTCTACTGAACCCTTCAGTCTTGATGAACTTTTCTTCTTACATCCCAGGCTCAGGAGCTCACTGGCTTCTGGGTATCCTAGTTTGTTAAAGTGTCCTCTCCCTCGGTAAAGTTGTTTGAAAATACATTTTGAAATGTGCTAAGCCAGTCATGATGATGATGTATGCCTTTAATCCCAGCACTCAGGTCACTTTGAGACCACATAGTGAATGCCAGTTCAACTTGGGTTAGAGCAAGACATTACCTGGAAAACCACACAACCCCCCCCGTCCCCCCAAAAAAGTGCTGAGCCCTGAAGACCTCACTTGCTGTTTCTGTGAGTTCCTTCTGTGGCTAGCTATGCTCTGCACCCTGACCTCCCTGGAGCAGAATCCAGGGGAGGCCATGCACCCTTGAAGCTTTGTGTGACCCAAAGCATACTTGAGTGGCCCACAGCCCTGAGCCAGGCTTCATACTCTGCTCCCCCTGCGTGCAGGACCAGCTGCTGACCTGGAAGGCCTTCACTGAGGCAGAGGCTGAGAGCCTGCTGAACCCAATCTTCTACCAGAAAGCGGGAGAGTTCCAGAGCAAGGTGGAGAAGAAGCTGGAGCTGCTGGATGTGCGTGCATGTCTGGTGGGAGCCTTGAGATGAGCACAGCACCCGAGGGTACCGGGCTGTAAAGAGCCTGGAAATCTGGGGTGTCATTTCACAGCCCCTCTCAGCACAGGCCTTCTGTACCCATCACTCTAGACTCTTTTCCAAGACCCTTGAAACTATCCTAGTGCTTGCACTGCTCAGACTCAGGGAAGCAACTGAGGCCACACGTGTTCCTAACGTTTGCTGACCCTGTTGCTGAGGGCTGTGGAAGAGCAGGAGGCCGTCAGCTCTAGGAGGCTGACCGTCTTGAGCCAGAGACAGGACATGTTTTCTGTGAAGATCCAGGGAGTGACTCTCTCAAGCTATGTGGGCCACTAGGTCCCTGTCACATCTTGTCAGCTCTATTACCCTATGCAAACCTGTGGGTTTCCATGACTTTATTCACAGACAGTGGAATTTGAAGTTCATACAAATTTACTTTCAATTTTTTCCCATTTCTTTTGATTTTTCAAACATTTAAGATGGGAGAATTCAGTTTCAAACAAACACAGTTGGGCAGCCAGCTTTACCCTGCAGCCGATAGCTTGGCAGCCCTGAGCTGAGCTGAGCTCCAAAGACACGTGCACTTTTGTGCGTGCGTGCATGCGTGCATGTGTTTGTGTGTGTTGCTCACACGAGAACCCAGGGCCTCAGCGATGCTAGGAATGCCTTTCTAGCATGTGCAAGAATTCAAGGTGGGCATCTCTCTCTGCAGTCCTGGGAAGTGGGACCACGGGCTGGGACCTGATGTTCTCCACCCAGGTCTCCGCTTCCACTAAATCCTTTTACGGGAACCATGCCCCCAGCCCCGCTGTGTGTGGTGGTGCCCAAGGCATTAACTGTAGGGGTGAGGTTGGCCGCTGGACTATGAAATGGCATTCAAGAGAAGGAAGGAGGCCCAGACTGAGATAACTGTGGTGGTGCGACCCCGTGATGGGATCACCTAGGAGCACGGGGGTACCCAGAGCCAACCTTGAAAAATGGTAGCCATGTGGTTACTTCTGTCCTTGGAGACATGGAGCTCTTATGGGTGGGCCCTCCTCATGGCCGGGCCAGTCATCCTTCAAGCACCCTTCTCTTGGTTCTTCCACAGTAGTACTCCTTTGAAGCTTTTGCTAAACAGAGGGAGTGGCAGAGCTTGGACCTCTTCAGATATTTCCAGGAGTCTGTGGAGCTGTTGGAAGAGCACCAGGGCGCACTGTCGATGCAAGAGGGGGAGCTGGAGAAGAGAATGGAACGCCACCAGCAGAAGACCAACCTGGAGAGCCCAGTAAGCCAAACTCTGAAGAACCCAACAGGGAATGAGGAATGGGCCAAACTCCGACTGCAGGCTACCTCAGGGTGCTCAGGCAGGGTTCACATGAAAACAAACAAACAGACAGAACCAAACAGCTAAAGGAGCAAGACAACATAAGCAAAACTGAACTCAAAACAGATCCTAGGCCCAAATGTAACATACTATGTTTAAAACATAAACAGATGAGGAAACTGAAACTTCCTTGGTCATGGAGTTAGATGGGAGTAGCAAAGCTTTGGAACCAGATTGCTGCTTGTTTGAGTCTTGGAATCAAACCTGTCAATAAGAGAGGGCACAAGAAACAGAAGGACAGAATAGGGAATATTGCGGATGGTAAAAATTAGAAGATAAAGGCTGGAGAGCTGGCTTAGCAGTTAAGGCATTTGCCTGTGATACCTAAGGACCCAGGTTTGATTCCCCCATACCCATGTAAACCAGATGCACAAGACAGTACATGTGTCTGGAGTTGGCTTGCATAGCTGGAGGCCCTGGTGTATCCATTGTCTTTATATATCTGTCTCTTCCCCCACACTCCCTCTTTTAAATAAATAAAATGTAGAAAAAATTAAAAATCAAGAAATCATCAAAGAAGGTTTTCATGAGTTGTGGTATGCTGCCATACATACAATGAAAGTGCCTTTTGTGCATAATGTTCCAAGAGGTGACTGTGACAATGTCTTGGGAATTATACCTGATGGGCAAGGTGCATTAATGCCCAAAGGGAGTTCCAGAATTACAGATGTCCACTTGGGAGGTAAAGTTCACTAAAAAGTGAGGTATGCCTTTTAGGAGTAGTTTCTCAAGAGGTACAGCTGGTTAGACCCCCAATACAGTAGGTAAGCTCCCTTCTGGCAAGGCAGGAGTGGTGATAGCAGACCATCTTTCCCCCATTAAAGGGTTTAATAGGCTCTGACTTTGAGTGGACTTAATGAAAAAGTTAATTTCTTTGACACTTTGAGTTTCATTCACTATACATACCACTATTACACAGTTGTCTTAAAATTATTCTTTCACCTCTCACTCTCCACTCAGATGTCTCTCAACTACCCAGCCCCCACCAAATATAATTTGTAAGAATATGTGAATTATTGTCTGTTCCATCCACCACCCAGTACAGTGGTTTCCTCCCCCCGTATTAACATTCTATGACTTATATTTTCATTCCCTTTTCTCTAGTTCATTACTAAAATTGTGTCAGAATGAGCTTTGATTCCATGACCACCCAGTGTTTGCTATGAAGTCTTGCTAGCCTGCTTGGAATAACAAAAATTGGGTTGCCTGGACTGGGCAAACTCTGATTCCCCCAGTGAATGAAACATATCCAATATTAAAGGGGAGAGGAGGCCCTTTTACCTAAAGAGACTGTCATGGCATTCAGGAGAAAGTCATTGTTGGTCCTTCAGGGACTTGTGTTTTTCCTCGTAGAATTTGGCTGGGGATGTGATTTTCAGATTCAGGCAACCAGGTAACATTTTTACAATTTAAGTCCAAGTCTCCTTGGTGTCTCTTTGTACATTGGTGGGTTGGGGACCCAATCTAAGCAACCTGGTCATTGCATCTCCTTTTGCTTTCATATTGGTCATCAACAGAAGCCAATGAAGAGCACATCCTAAAGAGATTGCAGATACAGAAGAAAAAGAAAGAGGCTCTAATGGAAATGACAAGAGCTGAAGGAAGCTTAAGTCAAGAGTCAGGTTCTGATAGGCCAGCAGAAGAGATAGAAGAAAAAGGTCAAGAAACAGACTCTTCCGTAGCTGAAGAGGTGCTGAGCCAGCAGGACAAGTTCCCACAGAGTGATGAGGTGAAGGAGTCCAGAGTAGATGGTGTGCAAGAACCAGAAGAAACGCAGGGAGAAAGAGAGATTGCCTTAGAAACATCCCCTGTCCTGGAAATTGTGAGGGTTATAGAAGAGCAGGAAGAGAAAGAGGAGGAGAAAGATGAGAAGAGAAGGAAGAAAAACAGGAGGAGGAAGAAGAAGGACAAGAGGAGGAGGAGGAAATGAAAGAGGAAGAAGAAATGAGGATGAGGAGGAAGATCAAGAGAATTTATACAAGGGTCAAGTAAGGCCACAAGTGGCACATTGTTTTGTTTATTGTGGATCTGTCCCTCATATAAGTTTGGTCCTACAATGGCTCACTCTCCATAGAGATGTTTAGAAAGACAGGAATATCCTGTTTTATTTAGTTAGGAAGGATGTACTTCCCTCCTTATAGCAATGAGGCTTTTAAAAAAAAATTGTATATCAGAGACAGAGAGGAAGAAAATGGGTGCACTAGAGCTTCCAGCCTCTATAATCAAACTCCAGATGCATGCGTCCCCTTGTGCATCTGGCTCACATAGGTCCTGGGGAATTGATCCTAGGTCCTTAGCCTTCACAGGCTAGTACCTTAATCGCTAAGCCATCTCTCCAGCCCAGCAATAAGGTTGAATTTTGCCTTCCTCTTCGTATATCCTTGTAGCCTACTCCGGAGTTAACCATCAACTACATGACTTTCATTGCCTCCCCTTTTACCACACAGATCACCTCAGCCTCTTCTGCTTCACCTCAGCCTGCTCACCCCTTGTCTCCTCCTGTTCTCTGTGTGTAACATGAAATTGATTAGTAACGCTCCCCTTCAAGGGTTGCCAAGTGACTCATCAATAAATTTTGTCGACAAAACCATTACTTAAATTCTATGTTGACCGCATGGCAAAGGGCCTTTTTCTTATATGAGACTTCTCTTTGAGCAAGGATCCCAAACTCATTGCCCTGCACATGTATAAGAGGAAGTGTTCTGAAGACGTGTAAAATAATGACAAGTGTGTAGTCACTACTCAGTACTGGCCAAGGATGCTGTGTAGGACCCCAGGCTCAGAAGTCATATACCTTCTGATGTTTTATGAGAAGCTAGGGGCTGGGGATTTAGCTCATTTGGTAGAGTGCTTCTTAGCATGCACAAAGTTCTGGGTTGCCTCAGTACCCCAAAAGCCAGGCATGGTGAATATGCCAGCAATACCTGCTCTCAATAGGTAGAAGCAAGAGGCTCAGAAGTTCAAAGTCATCCTCAGCTACATAGTGAGTGCGAGACCCAACTGAGCCATACATAAAACACTGGGTCTCGAAATTAAAAATGAATAAAATAAAACAATAATTTAAAAAATATCAGAAGCCACTATGGCAATTTAGCACAGTGATTAAGTCCTTGCCTAAGGTGTAAGTGGCTCTGGATTCATTCCCTAGCACTGCAAACAGATGGATAAATAAAAAGAAGTAAAGAAGAAGCAAAGAACTGCTGAGGGATAGACTGATCAAGAGGTGGAGCTGGACAAGAGGATGGAACGCCAATGGCAGAAGATGAACCTGGAGAACCAGGTGACCCAAACTCTGAGGAACTCAACAGGAAATGAGGAATGGGCCAAACTCCCAACTGCAGGCTACCAGCTCAGGCATGGTTCAGATGAAAACAAACAAACAAACAAATAGGCAGATCTAAAGAGCTAAAGGAACAAAACAACATAAGCAAAACTGAACTCAAAACAGATCCTAGGCCCAAATGTAACATATTGTGTTCAAAACATATGAGGAAACTGAAACTTCCTTGGTAATGAAATAAGATGGGAGTTATGGTCCTTTGGTGCTTTGCTTTGGGCAGACACAGAATTTTCCAGAGACAATTTTGCAAAGTTTATATGGAGGTGTTTCAAAGCAATACAATGCCAATAACTTCCCTTTCAAAAATTTGAACACTTGGGGCACACCTTTAATCCCAGCACTTGGGAGGCAGCAGTAGGAGGATTCCTGTGTGTTCAAGGCCATCCTGAGTCTACATAGTGAATTCAGGTCAGGGTGTGTGTGTGTGTGTGTGTGTGTGTGTGTGTGTGTGTGATTCAGAGGACAACTTTCAGGTGTTGGTAGTCCCCTTCTAGCCTCCTACTTTGTCGGAGGCGGGGTTGCTTAGTTGCTTATTGCTACGTCCACGGCGACCTCACCTGTGTAGCAAGCAGAGATGCTTCTGCACTGGAAGAGAGCTGAGGACAGAGGGCCAGCACTCTTCGGAGGGATGCCCCCGGTGACCCCTTGGCAGTCAGTTACTGTAATGGTTCCTGCTGCCCATGAAGTCACGAAGACCCGATTGCTGGTGCCAATGAGCTGTTTTCTGCGCTCTGTTTCTTTCCTGCTTCCTTCTAGTTGTTTGTCTAAGAACAGCTAATTCAACGCTTACTATTAATCATACACGCAATCAGAGTACAAAAAACAATTTGAGTATTGAATGTGCCCCTCCTATGATTAGGGCAATGGAGGAAATGTATAACTCTACTAGGAATAAAAAATTAACTCTAGAACAGTTTTTAGATGGTGTAGAGTAGAAACAGCTTATGATGTTTTGGAACAATACTGAGCCTGAGAAAATAAAAGCAGAAATGTTGATCGGTAATGTTCATTAGAAGCATGACAGTTCTGCAGAAAAGGAGTTATAAAACTTAGGCATTCCCACCAGGAAACTTCCTGGGAGATATGTTCAGTACTTGATCAAGGGCTGATAGTGGACTCCTAGAGCTGGGAACTACTTAGATCCACTCCCCTATGAGGGAGGATATGATGAATTCGGTAATAGATAAATGAATTATAAAGGAAAAAGGAGACTATGGCATTCTCTTCCATTCATGGAATGCTTAGCAAGGACACATAAGCCTTGGTGCTTTTACTCTAGACAAGAAAGAAAAGAATTCCTGAAAAGCATTAAACCAGCCTTAAAATATTGGTGGTCTTTTGGATAGAAACACTTTTATAATGAATATGAGGATTATATAAATAATCTAATAAGTGGAAAGAGATGGCTCTCTGCTCGGTTTATAAAAAATAAATAACCTATTGTTCACCTTACATCTCTTACCCCAAGCTTCTATTCATGTAAAGCTGTGGTCAATAGTGCAAGACGTCCTTCTTAAAAAATGGGTACATTTCCTGCCTGATAAATATTACATGTATGCTTACAATAGAACAGTACTTAAGATTGTTTAATTAATGATTTCTGAGATCACTTGTTGGCTTGCTAAGTTTCCCTGTTCAATCTGTATAAAACCTTCATGAAACCTTCAGTAAATTGCAGCAGCATATTCAACCTAGAGTGTGTCTGTCTGTCATTTCCTCGCCGAATCCTGAGTTCTCCTTGAGCCTTCGCCCTTGTTCTCCCTTGGTCCTGATCTCCCTGAGAGTCAGTCCGCGGCAGCTTACGACTATGTAGGCCAGTCAAGCTGGCCTGTGAGCCTTGCAGGTTCTGTGTTCATCGCTCATCCTGCAAGTCTCTCCATGCCATCTCTGCATAGGAGAGTGGGATGGCAGATACTCACTAATGTACCCAGCCATAACTTGGCATCTGGGGATCTGAACCCTGGCCAGAATGCTCATGTCAGCAGACATTTTCAAGTTGAGATCTGGGCTACCTTCTCAGACCTGGAGATTTCTTTTAATAACCTTATATCTTCCAGGAGCTGCTTTATCCAGCCAGTCATGCTTCTGTCTTCTTCTTCTTTTTTTTTTTTTTTTCCTTTGGTTTTTCAATGTAGGGTTTCTCAGGCTGACTGACCTGGAATTCACTATGTAGTCTAAGGGTGGCCTACAAGTCATTGCAATCCTCCTACCTCTGCCTCCCAAGTTCTGGGACTAAAGGTGTGCACCACCACACCCGTCTTTCCTCTTTTTCTCTTATAATTTTCTTTTTATTTGTTTGTGTGTGATGATGATAGTGGGTGTGGGTGTGAATGTTTGTGTGCCATAGCACATGCGTGGAGCTCAGAGGACAACTCAGGTGCTGGTCTTCCAGTTTGTTAGAGACAGGGTCTCTTTTTTTGTTTTGCCTCTGGGATGGCCAGATTAGCTGGCCCCATGAGCACTGGGATTCTCCTGCCTCTGCCCTCATGGTTATGGTCACGTTGGAATTAAAGCCATGAGTGCCGCTCTGTGTCCAGCTTTATGTGGTGCTGGGGGTCTGAACTCCAGTTGGCAGACTTGCAGAGAAGGTACCTTCCCCACTGGGCATGTGTACAGGGTTTTTCATCTCAGCCTTGCACTTGACTACAAACGGTTGAAAACCACCCCACATCCTGAGCCAGAGTCTGCATAAATGATGTTGGTCCATCCTCACACAGAGACACAATGTACTTGGAAATAAAGTGAAAAATGAGGTGTGAAAGGTGAAAGCTCTTTGAGTCTCATATGAAAACATCTCTTCCTGGTCATGGTTGTCAGCAGGGCTGACCCATGCTCGTCTTCCTCCAGACTTTGAGCTGGCTTCTTTGAACACCTGAGAAGTGGTTTGACCAATGTGTCCTCAGTGCTCTGGTCATCGTGGCTGCTAAGACTAGTGAGCTGGATTCAGAACTGGAGCTGTGTCTGCGTCTGCACCAGCCAAGAGCCCAGTATGTGGAGAAGGACATTCACAACATCAGGGCAGGTGCGAGCCTGCCTAGAAAGGCCCAGCCTCTGCCCAGACCCACCCGCCCTGGCCTTCCTCTCTCTATCCCTCCTTTCCTCCTTCCCTCCTTCCTCCCTCCCTCCCTCCATCCCTTCTTTCCTTCCTCTCTCCTTTCTTCTTTTTTTTTTTTTTAGGTAGGTCTTCACTGTAGCCCCTGCTGACCTGGAATTCTCTTTGCAGTCTCTGGCTGTTGTTGAACTCACAGAGGTCCTCCTACCTCTGCCTCTGTGTGCTGGGATTCAAGGCGCCACCACACCTGGCCCCATCTTCCTTCTCCGAGGGAGTGTTACAAGTTTGAGCTCTTGGGGTTCAGGTCTTCTCACAGCTGTGAGATACACCTCTGCATGGTAGATGCTGTCTAGCAACAAGCTCATTCTCTCTCTGGTTTGACTCTGAGCAGGTTGACCTCTGTGACCCCTTTGCCATCTGCAGGAGAGAGTGTTGGAGATGGCATAATGAGCAATCACAAGCACAAGTACAAGACACAGTCCCCCAGAGTGAAAGCCATTATCTCTTCCTCATCCTGTGCATCCATTAAAAGTGGCCATTTCTCTCCTAGGGGTAAGCTCCATGAGCGGGGAAGAGCACAATCTTGGTAGAGACCCCATAGGTTTTCCACTCACATTGTCCCCACGCCCCACCAGAGCCCTTAGAGATAGTGGATAGTCCCCGCAAGATCCCCACTCCTGTCGTCTGAAGTGGTGAGCACACCGGCCTCCCATCCCCAAGCTTGACTCTTTGGAATCTTGTGGGCATTGGAAGCTCTTTGTCCTGGAGAACATGCACACTAAACGCACTGAGGAAGGACAAGACTGCACTGCAGGCTGGCTCCTTCCCTGCTACAGCTCCCTGTGCCATGTGTAACATGGGAGACCAGCCCCGAGAAACACAGTCCCACAACCACCATTCATTTTCCAGAGTCTTAATTCACATTCAGAATAATGGGTTTCACAATGCCATTTTCCTTTATACATATCTTTTAGATTCACTTCCATTACCTTCTAGTGTCCCTGCTCTGCACTCATGTTGGATTCTTCCTACCCACAAATAGTTCCCCTTCTACTTTCATCTCTCTCACATATAATATTTACGTTCAGATATGACAGAAAAATACAATATTTGTTTTTCTGAGTGTGGTTTATTTTGCTGCATGTGGTGATCTCTCCTTTCCATTTCTAGGCATTGCACTAAGGACTGTACTGTCTTCCTCAATGCGTTTTCCTTACAACAGCAGAAAGTCCCGTTGCATATAGGTATCCCATTTTCTCTCTCCTTTCATCCGTTGATGGACATGTAGCTGATTGCAAACCTTGGCTATTATGAGCAGTGCTGCAGTAAACATGAACGTGTGGTCTTCCTTATGTTTTACTGACACCACTCATTGTTGGAAGCACTGGGACCATCACCCTTCTACCTCTCTAGACAGAATCCCAGGGGAGATTTGGGGCTCTCTCTTGCTCTAAAGTCTGTGGAAGGGCTCTGGATTCCTAACCCTTAACCGTTCTACTCTGCCTTGGAGCCTGCTTGAACCTGGACTCTTTGACCTGAGTATTCATTCACTGATGTAAAGGAACAGTTCCAGACTGCCTAGCTTTGTGCTTGTTGACCTTGGACACTATCTCTCAGATCTGTGTCCTCCCAGACATCTCCACCCACCCATGTTGCTAGACTGCTCTGGGGACTCTATTGCCCTGGATTTTCTTCCTCTGCAGCTGGAGAACCTGCACAAGTAGGGTGCTGTGGCCTCACACCCCAGGGGAGCCTGCTCTGCAGTGAAAAACCTTGAGGCACCTCTCATTGAGCTCTGTGAGCTCCAGCCCAGTTCTAGCCCTATCCCTGGAGAAGGCAGCAGGGGCAGGGCAAGGAACCATGACCGGAGTGGTCATTCTGCACAGCTGGCCTGGGAATGGCAGTGGGTGGTACAGTTGCAAGGAAAGAAGGGGTCCCAGGGGCTGCAGCTCTCCTCGCCCTCTTGCAGCCCAGCTCTTACTTCACCAAGAGCGGTTGGACAGCCACTGTGCCAGGGTGATAGAGACGCTGAAGAAGGAGAGGCTGATGTTCTGTCAGTTCCAAGAAGAGCAAGTGGTCAGGAGCACAAACTTCCGCCACAAGATCTATGACATGGAGCACATCTTCTTGAATGCCACCAAGAGCCAAAAGTAAGGGGTCAGGGCATCTCCCTCCCACCAGCAGGGCTGTAGAAGTGCAGCCATGCCATTTCAGACAAGAGAGCAGAAGGTTCTGAGGAGCCTACTTTTGAGCTAACCACTGTACAGGTGTTTGGGGGGTGGGGAAGGGCAGCTGGGGGAGGTGAGAGCATACACATGTTGCCTCTGTGCAAGGGTGGACATGAAATGTCTGACATGTCCATGGTAAGGAAGACCATTTCCCCTCAGGGAGAGTCCAGAAGGGCTCCCTGCCTGAGGGCATTTTCAGTGAACCCTGAGCTGTCCTGGTAAAGCTTGGGTAGGGATGTGCTCTAGGTGCCAGAGCAAGGGCCCCAGTGAGGCCACTAAGGCCTGTGAGGTGGAGGCCTGAGGTGACTGGAAAACCCTGGCAGGGGTCTAGGCAGCAGTCAGGCACACAGGGGATGAGGGAACAGTTTAGGTGGATTGTATTGCAAAGAGGAAAGTTTAAGCAGAGCACAGTCAAGTAACACCATGCTAGAGTTGAACATGAGTCCTTAGACTTCACAGATTCAGTAGAAGGGTTACAGGAGACAAATGTTTTCTCATCCAGCACACCAGAGTGACACTGTGTCCTATACACATTTAGAATTTTTTCATTTTCTTCTTTTTTCTCCTGTGTGGTACTGGGAATTAAACCCCAGGTCTCATCCATGTTAGGGAAGTGCTCTTTTACTGAGCTCTATCCCTAGCTTTTCACTTTTTTTTTTTTAATATGTGAGAGACTGAGAGAGAATTGGAGTGCCAGGGCATCCAGGCACTGCAATGGAACTCCATATGCATGAGCCCCCTTGTGCTCTTACGTCACTGTGTGTCTGGCCTATGTGGGACCTAGAGAATTAAACATAAGTCCTTAGGCTTCACAGGCAAGCACCTTAACCACTAATATATCTTTCCAGTCCTATTTTCACTTTTCATTTGAGGCAGAGCCTCACTAAGTAGTCTGGACTGGCCATAACTTCACTGTGTAGCCCAGGTAGGCATTGGACTTGTCATTCTCTGGCTCAGCCTTGTGTGTTGGGACATGAGTGCTGGCGCCTTTGTTGCCTAGAGAGGCTGCCTGGTGGCTGGGGGCCCACAGCTGGGCACTGCATGTCGAGCTCAGGCAGCATCCCTGGATCCCACACAGGCTCTGGTCACCACCCAGACCTCTCCTGTCCCTCAGGCTGGTCACCCATTGGCCCCTGCCCCTCCCCTGTCCCCATAGGCTGGTGATTCTCACCAACACACTGCACCAGGAGCTACTCAGCCAAGTGGATGTCATCCAGGTACCTCTGAAAAGCTTCCACCAGTACTTGGAGGAGAGTCTGGGCAAACTCCGCTACACCAACATCAATTACATCAAGCACTGCAGGTAGGAGCTGGTGTCCAGCCTCTATTGGCCAGCAGAGTTTCCCTATTGGATAGTGGTATTGTTTTTCCCTCAACTGCTTATGTATCAAAATATACATGGCATAAACGTTACCATTTTGGACTGAAGAGATGGCCTAGCAGTTCAAGAGCTTGTCTACAAAGCCAAAGGATACAGATTCAATTCCCCAGGACCCATGGAAAGCAAGATGCACAAGGTGGTACATGAATCTGGATAGATTTGCAATGGCTAGAAGCCCTACTGTGCTCATTCTTATTCTTTCTCTTTCTCTCTCTGCCTCTCTCTAGCGGCCTCTCCTTCAAATAAATTAAATAAATAACAAACTTAAACAAAGTTACTATTTTAACAATTTGTAGGTGTACACTTCAGTGGCATTAAGGGCAATATTGTTGTGTAGAACTTCCCATTGTCAAAGACAGAAACTATGTAATTCCTCCTCTCTCTTACTGAGCCCCCAGAGGCCACCATTTTACTTTCTCTCTCTGTGGAAATGACTGCTCTAGTTAACTCATGTAAAAGAACTTAATAACATTTATCCTTTTGGATCTACTGTATGTCATTTAGCACACATCATGTCCTCAAGGTTCCTTGATGTGGCATTGTACTGTTCTTAAGGCTAAGTGCCTTAAAAAGAAAGAAAAAGAAAAAGAAAAGGAAGGAAAGAGAAGCCTCCCTTTGATTCTTGAAACTCTGTGCCTTCTATGATGTGCAGAGAAACAAAGACCAATGAAACAAGAGGAGCAAAGGCTCCTGTCTTAGAGCTGGTGGTAGCAGCCACCATCAAGTACACTTGGCAAATCTAAGGGCAAGTGGGGAAGTGTGGAACTTCTGATGGAAGGAACACAGAAGCCTCTGGGCCTTGGTCAGAAGCTATTGCAAGCTGGCCCACTGAGAGAAAGACACTGTGTGTGATTGGTTAAATTCCCTGGCTGTGTTTGGTTGGGCTTACATTGGAAATAGTGACAGAAATTAGGGTAGCTGTGATGGTTTGCAGGTATCCCCCATAAACTTAGGTGTTCTGAATGCTAGGTTCCCAGATGATGGAGATTTGGGAATTAATGCCTCCTGGAGAGAGTGTATTGTTGGGGGCAGGCTTATGGGTGTTACAGCCAGCTCCCTGTTGCCAGTGTTTGGCACACTCTCCTGTTGCTATTGTCCATCTTATGTTGGCCAGGGGGTGATGTCCACCCTCTGCTCATGCCATTGATTTCCGCTGCCATCATGAAGCTTCCCCATTGAGCCCATAAGCCAAAATAAACCCCCTTTTTTTCCCCACAAGCTGCTATTCGTTGGGTGTTTTCTGCCAGCAATGTGAACCTAACTACAACAGTAGCTATCACTTGTTACTCAGTGCTGACCCTTTGGAGCCTGTGGTTGCAGTAGGTACTGTTTACCTTTCGGGACTACTGTGTGAGACAGCAGTGTGAGAGCCTGCAAGGGCAGCCTGTGGCAGGCTGGCTTCTGGCCATTGATCTTGGGCAAACCTACTGTTGTGGACACAGCACTGCAGGTTGTGGGGCAGAGATCTACTTTTTAATGTGATCCAACCGTCTATTTGATATTTAGTTTCCAAGAGGTTATACAATGGAAGCCTACGTCCCTAGTGCTGCCAGATAAAAGACAGGGTGTGCAGCTCAATCTAAACTTCATATCAGCAGCACTGGAATATGTATATAATAATGTTACTCATTGTGTATAGAGCATTTGCATGTAATGGAGTAGTGTGTGTGTGTGTGTGTGTGTTACACATGCATGAGTTTTCAAGTACACGTGTGTGTGTGTGTGTGTGTGTGTGTGTGTGTGTGTGTGTGTGTGTATGTGTGTGTGCGTGTTTATGGGGCTTGAGTACCTCCATGAGACTGAGAGAGATCCTAGCTCTGGCTCTTATGGCGAGGTGTCAGTGTTTTTCTCACTGAGCCATCTTTCTTCCCCTGAGAATCATGTTTGTATTTACTAACTCTGGTACCCTCACCCAGGGCTCATCCTGTTCCTACACAGAAGAAAGAATGAAAACATCTAGGCTGGGATTTGGTGATAAACCTCAAGATAGGGCTGGAGAGATTGCTCAGCAATTAAGGTCTCTGGTTTGTAAGGCCTAATGGCCTGGATATGGCTCCCCAGTACCCATGTAAGGCCAAATGCTCAGACTGACCATGCATCTGGAGTTCACTTCAGTGGCATGAGGCCCTGGCATGCCTTTTCTCTCTCTCCTTGCAAATAAATAAAAATATTTTTTAAAAGTCAAGATAATGTCTTTTGAAGACATGGGAAGTACCTCAAAGGGCTCATCCCCAGAACAGGGATAGGGATCCGCAGGCTACTCTGCACCTCTGATAGCCCAAGCAAGTCTTCTGGGCTGTAGACACCATGCTCCAGATTACCAAAGTGTCTTTTCCCCACAGCATCACACGGCATTTCAAGTACAGCTGAATGGAGAGAAAGTACCTGATGCTGGGGACCTGCCTCCTCCTAAGGCTGAGTAAGTGATCACACTTTCCTCTTACCCTCCATGGAACCCATTTCAGTCAAGGCAGCTACACCCCACTCAGCTGAGAGAATAGGGAATAAAGAGGTGAGGAGGGAATAGTACTGCTTAGGGGCAGTTTGTCTCAGCCCATTCCATGTTTGTTGAGACATTTTTGCCAAAATTTCATATTCCAAGTTAAGCAAGTTATGGTTGAAAGTCAGACAATTTGTGGTTTGGGATTATTTTTAACCCCCAACACTATTTCTTTTTTTTTTTTAATTGTCACTTTAGTGATTAAAATATAATCTCTTCTATTCAGTAGAGCTTCGTGTCAGGCAAACCAGCAAAATGTCAAGTTCAGAAAATTAAAAGTCCTTAGGGAGAGTCAAGCTCTACAATGTAGCCTCAGTTCCCCTAATGAGGAAGCCTTCCACACAGCACTTGTTCTTGGAAGCCTGGGAGCCAGGAACCCTGGGGATATCTTATTTCTGGCACTAGGTAACCTTGAAGGAAAAGTTGGCTGATCCACACAGCGACCTAGGAAAGGTCACAACATAACATGCCCTTTTTCCGGGCATTGGTGACATTCCCACATCATGGGAATCTTGACTCTTTTCTCTCTACTTCTGTCATTTTACCCCATGGGGAAGTTACCAATGCCATGAACAGGTTAATTGGGTATTTCTCATTGGTTAAACTTAAGCTTTGTTTTTGCAGACTAGGGCCTTTGATTCTGAGCAGAGCTCTGCTTTGTTTCTATAGGACACCCAGGTGCTGAAGTTTCATCTATTACTCACCAGTCAGTACTTTAAACATTGGGAGACTGGCTAGAGAGCCGCAAGGAGGCTAACCAGCCAGGCAAAGTAATCAATTCACAACTCCACCAGATTAGGGCTGAGGGCCACTCAGGGAAGGAGAAGCAGACAATCGGGAAATTGGCATGGAGCTGGAATCGGAAATGACAAGAACCAATGTGAACAAGATGATTTTGCAGGCAGGAGAGGAATCAGGATCTGTAAGTACCCTGGAGAGATAGGAGTAATGACTAGAAGTGACAGAGCCAAAGGAAGAGGCTCACGATATTCTGTCACTTGGCTCCATCTATGCTGCTTGTCTAGATGAGGCCCCTCACACGTCTATGCTGTGTGTGTTGCAGCGATTTTAAGAGAATCATTCAGACCCTCCTGTGGGAGAGCAGAGACCAACTGATAACTGTCGTGGAGGTGAGGGCCACTGCCCATAGGGCTGTGCCACACTGGATGCCCAGCCCCACCTTCTCTGGATTGGCATCATGCTGACATTGGGCACTCTGCAGCAATGATAAGAGGTATCCCACACCCTAGAGCCTTCACACAGTCTGTTGCCCATTTGGGTTTCACTGTAGAAACCAAACCCATTCATTGTCTTCATCTCTTTATTCTATTCATTTAGTTAACCAGTCAACAGAAATTTCTTTTATAGCATTGCATGTCAGGTAGTAGTCATGCCAAGTTGAGTAAGCGCAACCTCTGCCCCAAACATACCCAGAAGCCATTAGGAAGCCAACAGGGAGTTTGCAGCACACTGGTATCTGGGAGAGGTTTCCGGGGCAACCTGTGTAGTGCCCTACTTATGGGCCCTCCTCCAGCCAGGCCAGAATGCACCCAGGACTTCTGGCTTGCCCCACAGGCTGGATCCTGCAGGGCAGGCCTGTGGCTCATCCAGCTTTGTGTACACAGTCTACACCCAGCCTCATGCTTTCTAGTACCCTGACAGCCCTATCCCATGTTGAGTTACCAAGGACTTTGTCTTATAGTTTGGCATTAACTCCCTCCCTCAAATAAAAGGTCCAGCAGTGGCCATGTGAGGTGGGCATAGGATGCAGTGGAGCAAACAAGGGCAGAGAGTATGCTCAGATAAAGACCAGAGAGTGTATAGATGAAGATGGGTGGTGGAGTCTAGAACCAGGACCAGAGTCAACCAGGAGGTTACTCACCCAGTTATGACCACCTCTCTCTGACAGGAATTTTACTGGAAAGAGAAACACCCCATCACCAGGCCTGAATGTATGAATGAAACCTTTGACCAGTGTGCTGAACACATCATCAGGAAGATCCTGGAGTATCAGCCAGGCAGATGAGTACCACAACTCCTGCCTTGTGAGTATGTGCAACGGGAGTGGACAGGACTGGCTCTGATGGAACGTGACCTCAGCCCATCACATTGGGGTTCACCAGAAAGACAAAGGCACCTTGTCAAAAGTCAGCCTCTTAGAATTAAGAAAAAACAGGATGGTGCTGGAGAGATGGCTTAGTGGTTAAGGTACTTATATATGAAGCCTTAGATCTCATGTTTGAATCTCCAGGTCCCATATAGCCAAATACAGTGATGCAAGCACACAGTGTTGCACATGGGCCACAGGGTGCACACACATTCTCTTTCTCTCTGTCTTTTTCTCAAAAATAATGAAGAAAAAAAAAAAAAACAGGACAGAGAGATGGCTAAATGACTAAGTCTTTTGTCTGCAAAGCCTGAGGACTCAGCAAGGTGGCATATGTGTCAGGAGTTTGTTTGCAGTGGCTAAGTCCCTGGCATGCACATTCTCTCTATCCCCACCTCTCTCTCTCCAAACAACAAACAAATAAATAAAATATTTTTTAAAAGAATTAAGTAAAAATGATCAGTGGTAATAGGGAGTAACTTTTAAAAATGTCACTTTTCTTAAGAAATGTGATATGTGTTCCGGTCAAGATGGCGACCTCCGAGCAGCACTACAGATAACAAGGAAAAAAAAAAAGGCAAGTATTAGAGGGAAATTAGGAACTTTTTCCAAGAGGGAGGGCACAGATTGGGGTAAAACAGGGACACACACGCCCCTGTGACCCACGCCCACATACCTCGCCCGCCGCGACACGCCGCATCGGGCACGGCCCGGCACTGGGGTAGCCCCCGAGGCCCACGCGCCCCGACGGCCCCACGGCATATCGACCCACGCCTGCGCACTCCCTGCACCCCCCCCCCCACACGCCCCATGCCTCCTATCCACACGCGTCCCGCGGCGTCCTGCGCCCAGGGGCGCCAAGGTGTGCCCCATGCCCCAGTGCCCACCACGCCCAACCACCACGCGACTCGAGCCCCCCCCCCGCGTGCCCCGCCCCACCCCCACTACCCACGAAACCAGAGCGCCCAGTGGTGTCCCGCGACATCGCGCGCCCCAGCGTACCTCAACGTGCTCCGCGCCTCCCATGCGACCTACGACAACCCCGCACACCCCGACCGCCCCCGTGCCCCGCCCCCACTGCCAGTGTGCCCCACGCCCCTACCCCCCGCGAGCACCACGGAACCCGCGCTCCCCCGTGCTCCCCTGCGTGCCCCGATCCCCGTGCGCCCTGCGGCGCCCCGTGGCCCCCCTGCGCCCCCCAGGTAACCTGCTCCCCACCCCCCCAGGTGCCTGCAGCCCCCCCCACCTCCCCCCGTGCGCCCCACTGCACCCCCGCATGTCCAGCGCATGCCACGGCATCCCGCACCCCAGTGTGCCTCAGCATGCCCTGACCCCCTACGTCCCATGCCCCCCGCGTGACCCCCAACCCCGCGCCCCCCCCACGCGCCCCGTGCCATTAGCCACCAGTGCACTGTGGCGTCCAATGCGTCCGTGCCTCCCACACGCTCCCCCGCACACGCCGTGCTCCCCGCGGGCCACACACCTGGTGCCCCACCCCCGTGCGCCCCAAGCCCTGTGTGCCCCGCAGCGCCCCACGCCCCCTGGGTGCCCCGCCCTCCCGTGCCTCGCACACCCCCCCTGCGCGCACACCCCCATGCACCCAATGCGCGCCCCTCACCCCCCCCACTCCCCAACCAACTGGAGTGCCCCACGCCCCCTGCCCCTCCCGGGCGCCTGCGCCCCCTGCACCCTGCCGCCTCCCGCACGCCCCGCCCTGATCTCCTGGTGCCCCGGCGCACCCCGCGCCTCCCCCGCCGCATGCCCCACTCGCTCCATATACCCTGTTGCAGCCTGCGCCCCCCACCCGCGCCCCCGCCCGCGCACCCTCTGCACACCCTATGCTCCGCAAGGCTGTGCTCTGATCGGGCACCCACCAGCCACGCCTGCCAGCCTGCCGCACTGAAGCTGAGACCTCCTACCTTGCCCTTGTTCTCTGATCCTGCGAGTAGAACAGCCACCTGGTGCTTGGTTCATGGGCCTGTGGGGGCCACCCCTGCCATGAATAGGTGGCTGCCAGATCACCTGCTGCTGTGCTTACATCACTTGCCACCGGTCAGCCTCTGCTGTGTCCTGATCCCATACCCATATCATCTCCTCTGCACTACAATTGCACGTGCAGCGGCCCACTCCCACAGCAAGAGCCACACAAGTCCACACTGAGTCACTAGCGCCAGCGCAGGTGCCATCCCCTACTTGTACATCGCCACCCATCCCACACTCCCCTGAGGTGGGAGAGCACAGACTGTTTACAGATGCCAGTGTACCCAGCCAGAGTTTGGGCAGCTTCAGGGCTTGCTACCTCAGTCCCCTTTCAAGCTCAAAGGCAGGCAGCTTAGGTGCATTACTGGGTGAGAATTCAGGCAACTTTGGCGCCCCAGTCAGGCTATAGATAGGTGGCTTTGGCAAGAGTGAGCAAAAACCCAGGCTGATTGCAACTGACCCAGGCTGCCTTGGATTCACATTAAGCTAGATCTCAGGCTGCTCCACCCACCTACCTGCCGTTCACTGACATGGGTAGACCACAGTGCAAAAGAAATAACGTGAAAAATAAAATGCAAGAAAATCCAGACAGATCACCCAATCCAGCAATGATCACAACTAACCAAAACATAGAAGAGTGTTTAGGATCAGAACATCAAGTGGAAGCAATGAACAATGTAACCCTGACAAAACTACTGCTAGAACTGGCAGGAAAGCTACAAAGGATAGATAATCATGAGGATGCTACAATCACTAAGCTAGAGCAATATGATAAGACACTGGAAGGAATTCTAAGAGAGCTAAGAGAGTTGAGGGAGAGTGAAAAAAAAAAGAGGACCTTAAAAATCAGCTGGCCACACTAAAGGAAAACATAAATAAATGCAAGGATGACTTCCAAGAATCATCAAGAAAATCAGAAAATGAGACAAAAAGGGAGCTGGACAAAGCGATGGAAGTGATACATAGGAAAGTAGTAGAAAATGCAAACTTAATTGAAGAAGTCCAAAACTCTCTAGAGGCTCACAATAATAGAGTCAACAAAGTGGAACATAGAAATTCTGATCTGGAAGACAGGATGGAAGAAACAGTTTGAGAGTCCAAAAATTTCAGTAAGTTCAAAAGTTCCTGTGAACAGAACATGAGAGAATTTTGGGATACACTTAAACGTCCTAATATCAGAATTATTGGAATACCAGAAGGAGAAGAATTTCAGACCAAAGGCATGGAGAACTTATTTAACACAATAATTGAAGAAAACTTACCCATCTCTTAAAAGAAAGGCCCATCAAGATTCAAGAAGCAAACAGAACTCCTAACTGACTAGACCAAAGGAGAAACTCCCCAAGACATATTATCATTAAGACTCTAAACATTGACACCAAGGAAAAATCCTAAAAGCAGCTAGGGAAAAACAGCACACCACTTTCAAAGGAAACCCCATCAGAATTACTTCAGACATCTCAATGGAAATCCTGAAAGCTAGAAGGGCCTTGAATAAAACTCTGCAAACTCTAGGAAACTATGGCTTCCAGCCCAAACTACTCTACCTGGCAAAAGTCTCTCTTATACTAGATGGTGAAAGGAAAACTTTCCATAACAAAACTCAGCTTTACAGTTATATGAACACAAAACCAAATCTACAGAAAGTACTCCAGGAAATTCTCCACAGAGAAGAAACAAATAACCAAACACAAATGCCTACAAGAAGCAGATCACAGCAACCAAACCCAGAGTAGATAGAGAAAAAAAAATTAAATTCCATGGATATGCCAACACACTTCTACCACCACAACATGACAGGGATTAAATCAAATCTCACAGTCATCACCCTAAACATTAATGGCCTTAATTTACCCATCAAGAGATATAAGCTAACAGGGTGGATCAAAAAACTACACCCCTCAATCTGCTGCCTTCAAAAAACCCACCTTACCACTAAAGACAGAAACCTCCTCAGGGTGGAAGGGTGGAAAACAATATTCCAAGCAAATGGGAATAAGAAACAAGCAGGTGTAGCCATATTAATATCAGATAAAGATGACTTCAAACCAAAAACAATCAAAAAAGACAAAGAAGGCTACTTCCTACTTATCAAGGGAACAATCCATCAAGAGGATATTACAATCAAAAATCTGTATGCACCAAACACAGGGGCACCACAGTTCATAAAACAAAACCTACTTGACAATAAAAGAGAAATAACCACCAACACCATCATAGCAGGTGACTTTAACACACCATTATCAGTAATAGACAGATCATCCAAACAGAACCTCAACAGGGAAGTAAGAGAGCTCAATAAAACCATAGAACACTTAGACCTAACAGACATCTACAGAACTTTCCATCCCAAATCCACAGACTACACATTCTTCTCAGCAGCCCATGGAACATTCTCTAAAATAGACCATATACTGGGTCACAAAGACAGCCTCCACATATTTAGGAAAATCGACATAATTCCCTGCATGATATTAGATCATAATGCCATATTCCTAGAAATCAACAACAACAAAAAAAAACCAACAGGAACCTCAATGGCAACTGGAAACTGAATAGCAAACTCTTAAACAATAAATGGATAGTGGATGAAATAAAAAATGAAATTGCAAAATTCCTGGAATTGAATGACAATGAGAACACATCATACCAAAACTTCTGGGACACAATGAATGCAGTCCACAGGGGAAAATTCATAGCGTTCAATGCCTTCATAAAAAAGACAGAAAGATCCCAAATCAATAGCCTAACCATCCACCTAAAGGCATTGGAAAAACAAGAAAAATCCAACCCAAAGAGCTCCAGAAGGAAAGAAATAATTAAAATCAGAGCAGAAATTAATGAATTGGAAACCAAGAAAACAATTAAGGCAATTGACAAAACAAAGAGCTGGTTCTTTGAAAAAATAAACAGGATTGACAAACCTCTGGCCAATTTGATCAGGCAAAAAAAGGAGAGACTCCAAATTAACAAAATTCAAAATGAAAAAGGAGAGATCACAACAGACATGACTGAAATCAGCAGAATCATCAGGACTTATTTCAAAATCCTCTACTCCACAAAACTGGAAAATGTGGAGGAGATGGATAAATTCCTGGATGCATACCTTCTACCAAAGCTAAACTCAGAGCAGATCAACCACCTCAATGAACCCATCACACTCATGGAGATTGAAATAGTAATGAAAAACCTCCCAAAAAAGATGAGTCCAGGACCAAATGGATTCCCAGTCAAATTTTATCAAACCTTCATGGAAGAACTCAAACCAATCTTCCTAAAACTGTGCCACACAATTTAAGAACAGGGAACACTACCCAACTCCTTCTATGAAGCTAGTATCACCCTAATCCCCAAACCAGGCAGAGATGCCACAAGAAAAGAAAACTATCGGCCAATTTCCCTAATGAACATAGATGCAAAGATCCTCAACAAAATACTCGCAAACCGAATCCAACAACACATCAAAAGCATTATCCACCTTGACCAAGTGGGATTTATCCCAGGAAAACAAGGGTGGTTCAACATACGAAAACCTGTCAATGTAATACACCACATAAACAAGCTTAAACATAAAAACCACATGATCATTTCGATAGATGCAGAAAAGGCCTTTGACAAGATACAACATCACTTCATGATCAAAACATTGGAGAAAATCGGCATGGTCGGTTCAATTCTTACCATATTAAAGGCAATATACAAAGTTCCAAAGGCCCAAATAATACTTAATGGAGAGAGACTGGAGGAATTCCCATTGAGATCAGGAACAAGACAGGGATGTCCTCTCTCACCTCTGCTTTTCAATATAGTTCTGGAAGTCCTAGCCAAAGCAATAAGGCAGGAGAAGGAAATAAATGGAATACAATTTGGAAAGGAAGAAGTTAAGTTAGCTCTACTCGCTGATGACATGATTGTATATGTAAGAGACCCGAGAGACTCCATTCCAAAACTCCTGAAGGTGATTAACTCCTATAGCAAAGTAGCAGGATACAAAATCAACGCACAAAAATCGGTAGCATTTCTGTATGAAAATGACAAAGACACAGAAAAAGAAATAAAGGACATAGTCCCATTTTCAATAGCAACAAAAAAATAAAATAAAATACCTTGGAATAACGTTAACCAAGGAAGTAAAAGATCTATACAACGAAAATATAAAACCTCTCAAAAAAGAAATTGAGGAGTACTTGAAAAGATGGAAAGACCTCCCATGCCCATGGATAGGCAGAATTAACATTGGGAAGATGACAATCCTACCAAAGGCAATATACAGATTTAACTCAATTCCAATTAAAATCCCTACAATGTTCTTCACAGAGATAGAAAAAATGATCTCAATTTTCATATGGAAAGGCAGAAGGCCTCGCATATCCAAACATATCCTCAGCAAAAGAAATACCTGTGGTGGCATCACGATACCTGATAGAAAGCTATATTACAATGCCATAGTAATAAAAACTGCATGGTACTTGCATAAAAACAGGAGTATAGAGCAATGGAATAGACTTTAGGACCCGGATTTTGGATCGAGCAGCTATAGCTACTTGATATTCAACAAAGGCCCAAACAATATAGACTGGAAAAAGATAGCGTCTTCAACAAATGGTGCTGGACAAACTGGATAACCACATGCAGGAAACTGAAACTTGATCCACACATTTCACCATGCACTACACTCAAATCCAAATGGATCAAAGACCTCAACATAAGACCAGAAACTTGAATTATACTGGAGGAAAATTTAGGAAGTACTTTCTATTATATAGGAATGGAAAAAGATTTCCTGAACAAAACCCCAGTGGCTCAAGTTCTTAAACAGTCACTCAAACATTGGGATAATATGAAGCTGAAGAGTTTCTTTACAGACAAGCATATAATAAGCAAAGCCAATAGAAAACCCACAGAATTGGAGAAAATATTTGCAGTTTATCCAACTGATAGAGGCCTTATCTCTATAATTTACAAAGGACTCAAAAGTCTAAACAATAAGAAGACAAATACCCCACTCACAAAATAGGGCACAGACTTAAACAGGCAATTCACAGAGGAAGAGATACAAATGGCAAACACACACTTAAGAAAATGTTCATCATCCCTAATCATCAGAGAAATGCAAATTCAAACAACTATGAGATTCCACCTTACCCCAATAAGGAGAGCCAACATCATAAAGGTCAAATGAAAATAAATGCTGGTGAGGATGTGGAGAAGCAGGGACACTCATTCACTGTTTGTGGGAATGCAGGATGGTACAACCACTTTGGAAAGCAATATGGAGACTCCTGGAAAAGCTGACTATAGAAATACCAACAGACCCAGTTATACCATTACTGGGCATCTACCCAAAAACCTTCAAACCAAAAGCCAGAGAGATTTGCTCAGCCATGTTTGTAGCGGCTCAGTTCATAAGAGCTAAAAGCTGGAATCAACCCAGATGTCCATCATTAGAAGAATGGATAACAAAGATGTGGTATATCTACACAATGGAATTCTATACAGCAGTAAGAAAAAACAACATAAAGAAAATTGAGGAAAAATGGTTGAACCTGGAACAGATCATTCTCAGCAAACTTACCCAATCACAGAAAAAAAATCGACACATAGTCTCACTCATCTGCAACACCTAACCTGAATCTGCCCAAGATGCCTGACATATACAGCAAGCACCTCATGGACTAGACAATAAGATGGACAGGAGGGCGGGGAGGGAATCGAAGGGTGGAAAACAGTAATCTGGACCCAAACAGCAATGGTACCATAAAATTCTACTTCTAAATGACAGACCAAATGGCTGAACCTTCACTAGACCCTTACAGGAAACACCTGAACCACAAGACACTGGAGAGGGTAGGATCAAGACTGACCTAAATCTCCTACATCTTCCCTCCCTCCCTCTCCCCCCTCCCCTCTATCTCTCTCCTCTCTAACTCTTGTATGTTAGTTATGTTTTTCCTCAATTTCTTAGTGGACACTGACCTGTAGCCCCCACTTCCAGCTTAGGCCTACCATCCACAATGAGCTTTTGATCAGAGAAACCTACAAGGTTTCCCAAAACAATGACAGACTTCTGTCAGAGTACTTGATGACCCACCAAAGGCCAGTGGTAAGACCCTATTGCTGAAGACTCCATACGCAGCTGACGCATAAAATGGAATGACATGGCTGGAAGCCAGGAGAGAGTCAGTCCCCAGACAGCGTGTCTAGTGCCAGAAGATGCTACATAGGCGACTGGGGAAATGACCAAGATCTGTCCAAGCAACACATTGTTTAACCTAATTAGCAACAAATTACCTGAGGTGATGCCCACACAAGTGCAACAGTGGTACACAGCCATGATGAGGAATCAATTGCTCTTGATTTGGCTAACTGATCCACTCAGTGGTACTAGACCCATAGCTGGAGCTGGGAAACAAGTCAGAACCATACCCAAACACAAGCCCACTCTACAATAGCAAGCTACCATCAATCACGGGGTATAAGAGGTCCTATACCTATCATACAGTCTATCAAAAAAGTAAGTGGTATCTCAATTTTCCGGGTGCTAACTTACTCTCCGTTGGAGAATCTGCTTCTCTTTTCCACATAGATGCAGATCCTAAGAAGAGAGCTGCCCCAACATACCTCAAAAGGGGCCCAACTGAAACTAAGGACAACTGGCGAAATAAGCAAGGGTGATGTTTTCCTGTGAACCGGATACCAGCACAAAGGGGAAGGAGAACAACGCAGAGAAAAATCAACTCCTACCAAATCAGAGAGCCAGAGCCTCAGAGGCCCCCAACACCTCAGCACTAAAGCAGACCAAAAATGAACCCAACATGGCTCAGGGAAATTTTGCGGAAGAGGGGGCAGAAAGAATGTCAGAGTCACACGTTGGGTCATGATTTTCAGAGACATTTATCATACTAGTAACTGGGGGCTAACTCCACAATGCACGACCCATTTTCATTAACAAGGAGGGTCTAGTGGGTGGGGGTAGATTACAGATGAGCCTAAATAATGGTACCAAACTGCCTGTATTTACTGAAAAGAAAACTAATAAATTAAATTAAAAAAAAGAAATGTGATATGTTTTACCAGTGAAAACATTTTTGTACAAAGTTATTTTAGACAGATTTATTTTTGTTTATTTTGCTTACCATACAGTTTACCCATGTAGTATACAATTCAGTGGATTTCATTTTCTTTACATAGTTGTGCAATTGTCACCACTATGAAAACTAGCCCTTGTCACTCCATCCTCTCCCAGCTCTAAGCTGACAGCATCTCACAGTCTGTCTCAGGCATTTTCCTTTCTGAAATTCCATGGGGATGGATTCATATGTCTCTTCCTGACCATTGTCCTTCATTTTACATGATTCTTTGAGGGGTCATGTGCATTGTAGATTAGATATCACATCTTCCTTTTTATCAAAGAGCAATATTCCATGGTACCAGTCTGCCAGACATTGTGCTTGGCTTTGTTTTTTCAGAGGCAGTGATGTAGGTGGAGGGGAAGATGATGGGATAGCCAGACATGGGCCTAGGATTGGGCCCTGTTATCTCCCAACTGCATGGCTTTGGTGAAGTGACCTCTTCTCTGACCCTTGGCTTTTGTTCATTTGTAACTGGACATACAAACAATGCCTATCATGGAAGGCTTCTTTGAGGATTAATTATAAACATAGAGTAACTGTGTACAGGCAATGACTAGCTGTAGGTGTCATCACTGTTATTACAGAATGAATAACACAGAAGCTACAAATAGGATTTCATTTCTCGTGTGCAGGCTTTCCACACAAGGCCCAGAGCTATCCCATTATCTGTGACTGTTCCCAATAAAGGCCCTGTGGTCAGATGGGTTGGGAAGTCCCATCAATTGTTTTCCTTTCTGACATTCACATAAACCTTCTTTCACTGGAGAAGTTTATTTCCTTCAATTTGACAGCCCTCATCCCCACCAGTTTCATACTCCAAACACTGAAAATGTTCAGTACAATATGTTGAGGATAAAATCTTTTCTTTTCAGTATATGTCTGTGTGGGCACCTGTGGAGTGCATGTGCTATGGTACATTCGTGGAGGGCAGAGGAGAAGCACAGGTGTCAGTCTTCACTTCCACTCTGCTGAAGGCAGGCTCCCTTCTCGTCAGTGGCTGCATGCATCAGGATAGCTGGCCCATGGGCTCCTTGGGGTTCTCCTGTCTTGTCTCTCATCTTGACACAGGAGCACTGGGGTTTATGGTGCTCATGCTGCCAAGTCCGGCTTGACATGAGCTCTGGGAATCCACACTCGGGTCCTCATGCTAGCACACAAACACTTTATGCACGTAGCCATCTCCCCAGCCCAGGATAAGATTTTTTAAATACATTGGTAAGCTCTCTGTAATGTAAGAGGCACACAAAGACCAAAAGTGAAAGTAAAAACTGACAAAATTAGCAGTGACCCTGGTTTCTGCCCTAAGTCAATTTGCTGACCCCAATGTGAAACTGACGCTCTGTGTTCACTCACAGTCATCAGGGCACTGGGAGTAGAAGGCACTTGCCAAGGAAACCCAAGGCCAGAAGTTCTACATAAACCTAGGCTCACAAAGGACTCTTTAAAATAATTTCTATTATTTTATTTATTTGAAAAGGACAGAGAGAGAGGGAGGGGTGGAAATTGGCAGATAGAGAGAATGGGTGTGCCAGGGCCTTCAGCTGCTGCAAATGTACTCCAAGTGCATGTGCACCTTGAACATCTGGCTTATGTGGGTCCTGAGGAATTGAATCTGGGTCCTTTGGGTTCATAGGGAAACACCTTAAACAGTAAGCCATTTCTTCAGCCCTCCCAAAGGACTCTTAACTGCAGAGTGAGGCCAATGGGAAATAGAGCCTTTCTGTACATGGAAACTGTCTGATCGGAAGCCTTGGTACTAACTGAAGAGAATGAAGCCATCCAAAAAGATCCAGTGAAAATCCAGAAGTCTGTTCTCTTCATGTGGTTTCTAAACCAGAAGTCATACTTACCTACACATGAATTCACAGTTGTTTCTGTGGAAAATTCAAAAGAACACAAATAGTGGGTTAGGGACTGCACTGGTGACTCAGAGATTAAGGTACTTGCCGGCAAAGCCAAAGGACCCAGGTTTGATTCCGCATGACTCACATAAGCTAGATGCATAAGGTAGCTCATACATCTGAAGTTCATTTGCAGTGGCTGAATGTCCTGACATACCCATTATCTCTTTTTCTCTTTACCTGCCTCTTTCCCTTTCTCTCCCTAATAAATAAATAATTTTTTCAAATAGAGGGTTAGAGAATGTAGCTCAGTTGGAAAGTATTAGCATAGCATGCAAAAAAAAAATAATCTTGGATTCTATGCTCATCCCCAAATAAACTGTGCTCAGCGTAACACACCTGTAATGGTAGCACTTGGAACTTGCAAGCAGAAAGATCAGAAATTCAAGGTCATCCTTGACTGTATAATGAAATTAAAGCCAGCATGACCTACATTAGAACCTGTCTCAAAAAAAAAAAAAAAAAGATGTGAAATATATACTCCAGCTTAAAACTATCTTGAGTTTATGGTGTCCAGAATATGATTAATACAAAGACTCTAAATCCTCTCTGGAAAATTTGTCTTCAACTCAGGTTTCAAACATTCTCACAAATAAAATTCCCAGAGTAAGCCATCACATTGATGAAGAGTTAACAGAACCTGTGCTTCTCCGCTGCCCTCCACGAATGTACCATAGCACATGCACTTCACAGGTGCCCACACAGACATATACTGAAAAGAAAAGATTTTATCCTCAATATATTGTACTGAACATTTTCAGTGTTTGGAGTGTGAAACTGGTGGGGATGAGGGCTGTCAAATTGAAGGAAATAAGGAAGAAATACACTTAGGGTAAGAGATGCAGAAGGAAAACAACAAAGACTCTGGATGTAGAGGAATTTCTGACTCAAGGTTTGTACATCCTGGCACGCACCTGTAAGTCCAGCACTCAAAAGGATGAGCCAGATTCTGAATTCAAGTCCACCCTGGGCCACAGAGTAAGAACTATCAGGCATAGCATAATATACTTATCATTAAATCAAAGAGGAAATTTGAAACACAAGGAGCAAGAGACTATGAAAATAATCCATTAGATACAATAAAGTATCAAATAGATTTGGTAAAATGGGAAAATTAAGAATTGAAATTTCAAAATGATGAATGACTTTGTAGCCAGGTTATACAAAGCCAATGGTATATTCAGTGAAAATGAAAATAGCATCCAAGAAAATATCTAGAAATTTAAAGAGATGTAAATACGAGAGACAAGTGGAGAGAGGGGAGTGAAAGACTAGGTTGAGCCCATGGTTGATTGGAGGTACTGAAAGGAAGGGAGGAGGCTAAAATCAAAGGTAATGGTTGAAGGGGTATTGGATAAGAACTTTTCCAGTTCTTTATGAGCTGGAAAGTCAGCAAGTATACAGGAGGCCCCCTCTGAATTTGCTTAATCAGTATTGTCCATGAGTTTGACTGCAGGACTCCCTTTAATGAAATACCTATTACCACATTGGATACCAAGATGTTTTCTTTTAGACACAGCTCTGGCCCTTATGGAGATACCATCTCAGCAGCTTGGCTACTTTATGTCTGTTTCCTGATCCTATACAGAATTATGAGCCCAGTTGAGGAGATTTGAGGAACTGCTGCCCCAGGTGTGTTAGCTGGTGATGGAGAATTTCAAGGAGCAGCACTGGAAGAAGTTCTGTGCCTCCATGAAAGAGACCCAGCTACCCTTTGAGCAGCAACAGAAGCAGATACAGGAGAACAAGGTGCATTGAAGGAGGAGGAAGGTGATGGGTTGGGCTAAGTTCAAGGGAAGGAGAGAAGACAGGTTGGGTATAATTGCATGGGGGCTGAGTGACATGAGGCATTGGTGAATTGATGACGAAGTCAAGACTTATTCAGCAAACCCCTTGTTGTATCATGTAAAGGCCTGCTGGGTCTGGTGGGATCATAGTAACTGCAGCCAGTAATGGTTGTACACAGTGGTCTTGGGAGCCATGGTATAGATGTTTCTTTGAGATAGGATGTCAGACTAGCTCAGGGTGACCTGGTTTCCACTCTGTAGATGAACCCTCAAACTCAGGTCCATCATCCTGTCAGCTTTTGAAGTTGGGAGTGCTTAGATTACAGGAATGTGCCCCCACACCCAGCTCAGGAACCGATTATGGTAGAAAGAAGTACTCAGCTCACCCTGTCTGTCAACACAAGTAGACTCCATCCCCAGCTCTCATTTTCCTGTCTGCCTCTCAGTCCTCTGCCCACCATGTCCCCTCACACTGCAATCACAGGACACATCTGTTTGGCTATGTCCTTAGTTGACAGAGGGCACTGGTCCTAGTCTCATGTCTGGGTCTAAATCCCTCCTGAATTCTGATTTTATTGAAGGCCAAGAATTTCCAGAAGCTCCATCCAAATCTTGGACACCCCAGATATTCTCAACGAATGAAGTCACTGTGCATAGTGGAGGAGAAAAGGCAGGAGGAGCTGGAGGGCACACTCAGGTTATACCAGGAGTAGCTGGAGGTCAGTGATGCCTTTGCCTCCACACTCCACATGCAGAAGTGAGACTAAAAGCCATGTAAAAGTTAGTGTGTTATTCTGGACCTGTAACTCCATAGTTTGGGTGTCAGAGATTGGTAGCCTCCTTGAATTTTCTGGTCATCCCATCTTGACTGTTTGGTAAACCCCAAGACAATAAGAAAGTGCCTGACTTAGGGTCACAGTCTTGGGATTATAGAAACTAACCCTTGGAGTCGTTTCCCTGAGTTCACTAGCTGCTTTTATCTGCTGAGCCTTAGAGAAGGAAAGATGGCCTTTGGAGTCTCTTAAGCCCAAGTGTGAACTTGCTGCCTCTGCTGTTGCCACTGCTCTGATACACTGTGGCTGTAGCTTACACTGCCAGACACTCATTGTTTTTTTTAAATTTTATTTGAGTTTTGTTGGAATTTCTTTGGTCTTTGGAAGGTAGAGTCTCACTCTAGCCCAGGCTGATATGGCATGCATTGTAATTTTTCTTTTCTTCTTTTATTTTTAATTGTGATTGTTTTTTCAAGGTAGAATGTAGCAAGGTAGTCTAGTCTACTGTAGCCTAGGCTGACCTGACACACACTTTATAGTCCCTGGCTGGCCTCAAACTCACAACAATCCTCCTACCTCTTCTTCCGGAATGCTGGGATTAAAGGTTTGGGCCATGACACCTTGCACCCTCACTGGTATTTTTATCAAACAGCCAAAAGTCAGTAATGCATGAACAAGTTGATCATTTCCTGGGAACAGTGCAAGGAACTTTTGACTGAATAATTTTGAAGCATGTATTGGAGAAAGGCATTTAGAGGTCTGGCCTGTTGGATTGTGTTGATCCAGATTCTTCACACTCTGTTCACAAATGTGATCACACTAAACCCACCTGCTGTTCTCAACAGATCTGTGGAATTGCTGTGGGTAACTTTTTAGTTACTGTGTCATCTTCAATGCCACGGCCATCAATTCTCATTCATGCACACTTGTTCTGGGTCAAGAGTCTAACCAAGTCACTGTGAAAGTGGAGAAAGAGCACAGCTTCAGATCAGTCAGCACCTCTAAACATGCCTTGTCAATATTGGTCATCTGGGTGGCTCAGGCCAAATGTACACCAAGGCAGAGGAGACCTACTTATGTTGCTTTAAGCTGGTCAATCACGAGGTCTTAAGATAAACTTTCAGGGTAAGTTAACAAGTCAAGAATTTAACAGGAAATAAATCCTACAGCAGTATTCTCAGCAAAGTTGACTGTGAGGTCCCCAATAACTATTCCCACAGTTCCTCACCCAGGTTGGTCTTGAGCTCAAGATCCTTCTCCACAGCCTGCTGGGAGTGGGGGGTTGTCCATAGACATGCACCTGGCATCCTGCCATGGCAGGTGAAGAGATGAGGAAGCAGAAGCGTCGCAGTGTCCCTTAGTGGGAGTGGGAGTGGGAGTGGGAGGTACTAACTGCTGTCTTGGAAAATGTTTTGTGAGTGCCTCTTAAAATTCTATACTTGCACATTTATGACTTAGCAGTTCTGATTCTAGAAAATTCTCCAACAGAAAACCTTACATGTACATCCCAAGATATATGCCCAAAGTTTTCACTACAGCACTGTTTGAAATGGCAAAGAACTGGCGTCAACACTAATGGCCAGCCCTAGCAGATGGACATATACACAGTGGGACAGCTATGCAAGAGAATTCTGCATGGCTGTTAAAGTAGGGGTGCTGCATCTGCATGCGGTGATGTGGTAGAATAAAAGGACTTGGGGAAAAGCAGATGGGTAACTAGGACATGGCTATGATTCTATATTTCAAAGCACATGTAATCTCAACAAGCATAGTCACAGATTCGTAATCTGTGGAAGACACAGAGACCATAAGAGACAAAAAGGAACAGGAAACCTGAGAGACTGCTGATGATCCCCTCTGCTGAAGGGGAGCATCCAGATCTTCCTCCCTACTGTCAGGTGACATTGAAAGTTTTAAAATGTGCATATTATGTTTTGTGGCCATAAGAAATGAAAATCATTTCAATCTTACTCATTTATTGCTAACCTACACAGTGAAATCTATTGCTTCTATTTCTAAAAGTTTCTGTTACAAAGTCAAAAAAGGTTTACTACAGTGAAATAACAAATTCAATTCAAATACGTTCCTTCTTGCAGAAGTCAGTGTTCATCATTCTGACCCTCTGCTTGTGGACAAAGGTCTGCAGAGTATCAGGGCTGGGTGGGAGGGCTCCAGGGCCTGGCAGGTGTGTCCCCTCATTTCCCTCTGGGGATCGCAGGCAATCCCATTGAAGCTTTTCTCCTTGAACAGTTTCAGCTAATGCACACCAATTTAGGCATTCGCCCCTGCTGTCTGCCCCATGGGGAGGCCCATGTTCAGGCTGCTGCTGGTACCTTGAGCCACTCTAGCATCTGTGTGTGTGACAGTGCTATCAGTCTGTCTGGTCTTGGGGTCTGTGAGTAGTGATTTGCTGCAAAGTAGTGATTTGCATTAAAAAATGTAAAGAAGCATACAGGAAGTGCTCGCTCAGCGGGGCCTTTTCTTTAATGAAACTGTTTAAACCCATAGTAATCTCCATGTTTTCCAGTGGGGTGCTGGGTGGACTGTGGATGACAAAGTCAAGCTCATTTGTCTATAGGAAGTGGCCAGGAATCAAACCCAAAGAAATCACCATCCGAACCAAGATTCAGACACATAACACACCCTCAATATGCACCTCTAAGACCACCCTGGGTCACATGGCAGCTGTGGAAGCCCAAGATACTGTGTACCTGGTGAGTCACAGTAGCTTGGGTCATCCCAACCCTGGAGCAGGGGCAGAGCGGGTGGTACAGCAGCAGCAGGAGGAGGAGCTCTGTCCCAGGGAGAACTAGTCAATTCAGAGTAGCATCCCTGAGAAGGAAGGAGCTACACACCATTGGGTAGCCCAACATTTGGCCAAAGCAGCAAGCAAAGCCACAGGTCTCTACATCTTACAGGCGCAAGGACCTGAGCATTTAGTACAGGCACTGTCGATACAGAGGCACAAGGATGTGGTCAAGGGTCATACCAGCCCCAGGGCCACTAGGGATCTGAGGCACTGGGGAGTAGGCAGCCAAGGGATACTTCACCCATGGGCATGCAGGACGGCTTCGCAGAGAGACAGTGGAGTCAGGGGCAGAACAGGCAGCACAGCATCAAGAAGTGTAGCAGCTGCATAGCCATGGGGAATGGGAACAGCACTGCCTGCCTCTGGCCTCTTACTCGGGACCTTCTGTTCTTGGGGATACACCTCCCCCACATCCTCCTTGCAACCCTCAAGGGGTGGAGAATCGTCCTCATCTCAGCCAAAACCTCTTTCCCTTGTACGCCACTAACAAGAGCAGAGTCAGGATTCCATATCAGGGTCTGGCAGACTGTGGACCCTTGCTGGCACTAGGGCCTGAAGGACCTCTCTGCTCTAAAGATCCATGTAATGTTTGTTTGGGTGCCCAGACAGAAACCACTTCTTCCTGGAGGTCCACTGGTCCAGTGGAGATCTCGCAGTGCCCAGAGTGGGTGCATCCCAGCTGCCACTCCATGTCCCAGACAGGGGTAGAAACTCTGCCCATAGAGTTCAGTGACTGCTGGGCACCGGAAGTCAGGACTTCTGACCTCCAGGGAGGTTCCTGTGCAGAACAAGGACCAGAAAGGCACAAGGCTCAGAGTCAGAGACACACGGGCTGTAAAGTGAGGAAACCACCCACCCTGCATGGGAGCTTAATGACTTGGGCAACTGGCGCTTGTGCCTCTGGGGTAGGAGCTCACTGCTGGAGGTCCCAGGGCTCTTCCTGGTAGTGAGGGAGAAGGGCGGAGATCTTTCCCATAGGGCTCTTCTACTTCTCTCCCCCCACCAGAAATACTTGGTCCTGCTTGAGGAGACGCTGAAGAAGAACCCGAATGACTTCACGGTGCTGGAGTTGGAGGCTCAACACTGGAAGGACAACTGGATGCACTCTTACCACGATCAAGGGCCTGTATTTGTCCAGGTTTCTGCCCCTGTCAAGTAAAGTTTTCTTTGTGCAGAGTCCTTCTCTCTCTATCCCTGTGCCCTGTCAAGCCCTGCAGCTTCATCAGAGGTGGGGACACAGCATGGTCCTGCCCATGAGGAACTCAATATCAGGAAGATTGGCAGAGCAAAAGGGGTGTCCACGTGGCAAGCAGGGAGGGTTGGTGGGTAACTGGCAAACAGCATTCTCGTAGGACATACAGATGAAGTCTTGCCTTGTCCTGGGCCACATGCCTTATTGAGCCCATATTTTTGGGACCTTGCTCATTTTCTCTTCTGTGATTTACCAGTGAGTTGGTCAGCATGGAAACCTGAACGGCACAAAAATTCTTCCCTTTTAACCTATCCCATCTGTGACCAGTGTGTATGGCACCCCCAGAGACAAGAGGCCCCCCCAGGTCTGAGTATCTCAGGGAGAATGCAGAAGGCTAAAAGATCTCTCACTCATTCTTTCTGAGTCTCTTGCCCCTGTAGTGGCCCCTTCAAGACGTCCTTCTATGGGATGGGGAAATGTCTTCTTTGATAAAAGTGCATGCTTACAAAGCTTGCCACTTCAGTTCTGTCCCTCAGCTACTCATGTAAAAGCTGGACAGAGGCTGGAGGTATGGCTTAGTCATTAAGGTGCTTGCCTGTGAAGTGAAAGGGCCTAGGTTTGATTTCCCAAGACCCACAGAAGCCAGATGCAGAAGATAGTGCATGCATCTGGAGTTCATTTGCAGTGGCTGGAGGCCCTGGCACACCCATTCTGACTCTGTCTGTCTCCCTATCAAATTAATTTTTTACAAAGCCAGACACATTTATTTGCTTACAGTGCCACCTCCACACCATATATAATAAATAAATGAATAAATAAATATTCCTCCATCTGAGGAATTTCTCATGCCTATGTACAGAGCAGTCCCTGTTCACAACACGACAGCTTTCTGGAGGGTGGAGGCTGGCCTGAATAGCCCCAGGCTCTGCTAACAAGAAAGAATGTAGGTTTGACTGGGTGTGCGGTCACACCTGTAATCCCAATACTATAGACAAGGCAAAAGAATCATAAGCTCAAACCTTGGCCTCAGAGTAAGACCCTATCTCAAAAAAACTAAATTAGAATAGCTTCCTAGGACATAGAAGGCAGGCGTTGCTTGCAGCTGCTCATTTTATTTGCTCTTTTCCCATCCAATAACAACATCCATATTCATGGAAGTGGCACATATATGAGGTTACTTTTTTAGACAGGGTTCTCATCCAATAGAATGAGCTGACCTGGAGCTGAGTGCTGGGGTTACACACATGACCCTACTCAGAGAACTCTTGATATTCAACTCAGGCATGCCCTGCACAGACATGCTGTGCATTTCTAACTGAAATAGACTGCTCTGTCTTGCCCTAGGTAGGCAAGTATAGCACACAACTCAAGGCTGGACTGTAGAATGTGTGACCTGAGAGTTACCTGCAAATGAAAACTCTTGTATCATTCACTGAAGAAGTCAAATATGGAGGTGCAGATGTTGGATGTTCACCTACTGGTGATTGGTCTTGCATCACTCCAGCCTCTCCCTATGCACTTTCTTTAGGCAATGGGAATGTCTTGTCTGTGCCCGTATGTCAGAAGTATTTAACTTGGGTTTTGATTTTATAGGGATCACAACTGACTTTCTTGAATCTCATCTGAGACTTTGGAGTTTGGAATGGTGTTAACCTAAGTAAAAACAACGGGAATGTTTGAAGTTGGACTATGTGCATTTAAAATAGAGAGATGGGCATGAATTGATAGGGGCCAGGTTAGGAATGTGATGATTTGAATGCAAATGTCCCCCAGAGACTCAGGTAGTTTTGATTAAGCTTTCTACTTAGTTTCCTTCAGGTGGAGCCCTGCTGGCTGAGGTGTGTTCCTGGGACAGAGCTTCAGTAACGCTTACTGTATGTTCAGAGCAAGCTTGAGCTCTGGCTGTTTGTTCTTCCTCTGCCATGGCTGAAGGATAAAGTGAGCAAGCTCCTACATGATAATGAAGGCTTTCCATCTAGCCTCTGAGTCAGAGATAAACCCTGTGGTGTCCCTGAGGCTCTGTGAGAGCCTCTGCCTCTGGCTTTTGATACTGCTGTCATGAAGCCTCAGCCTGTATATGTCTCTGTCTTCTCTGCTTGGTTGAGGAGCCTTTTGTCCTTACCCACAGTGTTCACCACTGTGGAAAACCTGAGGCTCCCCTACAAGGTTAAAGCCAGTTTGGGACTAGCTGCCAGAGCAGGTAAGTGGTGCTTGGGTGGTGCTTGAAAGCCCAGTGTAGTACTACCAGACCATGAGGGATGAAAACAATTTCTCAGGGAACAGGGGTGAATAATCTAGAAAGTAGGAAGCCCTTACTTGAAGAGCAGCATAGCTAATTCCTCCCTCCCCCTGTCTGCCTGGGCAGTCTGGGTTTCGGGCATCTTCTGTGTTGAAGTTACTTCTTGTTGCTGGGAGAAAACACCTGAGCAAAAGCTGCTTATGAGAGGAAATGGTTCATTTCACCTCAGACTTCAGTGGAAGCTTCATCATGGTGGAGGAAGCATAGCACAAATGTAGCAAGTTGTCACATATCGACAGGTGGTAGTAGAGGAGTAACTGAATGACCTTCTCCAGCCCAAGCTATAGACAGCTGGCAGCTCTCCATCTCTGTTCCTGGAAGTCCCTGTCATTGTCCTTTAAGGAGGACCCAGATTCAGACTGATAGGTAGAGAGTGTTGAGGGAAGGATGGCCAAGACCCTGACTGTGTTTCTTGGGAGCTCTTGGACTCTATGGGTCATGTCCCCATAGGATATATTCCTTCCTTCACACCCATCCCTGGCTTTGCTGCCAGTCTGTGGGGCCTATGGAGGTGGCAATAAGGGGCCAACCTTAGATACCTTCCTTTCACTCTCTCTACGTATACAGCAACAGAACCAAAGTTTTTCTGATCAACTGGCCCAAACCAAGATGGTCGTTAGAAAAAATGACCATTCTGTGTCTGGGCTAGAGGATGGCTGTGTATTGTTTATGTTCTGAGATGTTTAACATAGTTTAATTTGGAATAAATGAACTTATGAATTTGACAGAAGAAAGTGTTGAGCAAAAGGATATTAGAAAAAGAGGTAAGAACAGTCAAAGTCACATGCACAGAGACAGGCTTAAGGCCACTTTAGCTAGAATTGTTAGAGATCTACCATTAAAGATAGGTCAGCTGATCTGCATAAGACAATAGAAAAGATGACTAGAGAGCAAAACAAACCCTTTGAAAGCTCAAGCTAGTGAGAATGCAAATTCTTTGAGAGGAGGGGGTCTGAAGGAAGACTGCTGAAGGAGTTCTTCCCCCTCATGGTCAAAATTCAACCCACCCCCACCTCCTGGATTTACAATATTGCTGGCAAAGTCCACCTGGTGCTGGTGTCAGTCACATGAGAAGTGCAGGAAAGAGGGTCATGAAGAACAAATGGTTCTGAAAATGATGATAAGAGGCAGAATTTAACTTTATGCATGGAGGGACTGTGAAGCCATAGCATGGAGGAGCCTGGATGTCCTTGGCCTGTGGACATCAACAGGGCTGTGGCCCTCACAGGTCCAGCCAAGGTCATGCAGAAAGCCTGCAGGTTCCCATGCAATGCAAAGGGCGGAGTCTTGATGGCCCTGCTCACTCTGCTGCCCAGAGTCACCCTGAGAAAGTTGGGCCTCTTGGGAGGAGTGACCCTGGCTTCCTTCAGAGCCACTTTCTTCATGTCCACAGTGAATGTTCTAGGGCTGTGTGAACTTCCTTCCCTGGTCAGAGAGGCTGCAGGACACCTGAGAGCCAGGCTGAGCAGTGGAAATGAAAAGTCAGGGAAAGAATGAAATCATAGGTTTTAATATATATATATTTGCAAGCAGAGGGAGAGAGAGAGAGGACGTGCACCTCAGGGCCTCCAGCCATGGCAGAGGGACTCCGGATGCATGCAGCATTTCGTGCATCTGTCTTTACATGGGTTCTTGGGAATTGAACCAAGTTGTTAGGCTTTACTAGCAAGCACCTTAACCACTGAGCCATGTCTCCAGCTGGAAAAGCAGAGGTTTTCCAAGAGGAAATGTCCATAAATTTCTTGTTTTACAGTCCCAGCTACGTTTCTCTTTACTTAAGCCATTTCTGACTTGAGCCTCAAATGTCAGACACAATGTTTACATAGTTTTCTGAGTTGTAGGCATTGGAACCTCTGTGACTTTGGGGTGTTTGTCCCCCTTAATCACTTACATGAGCGGGACATGGTGGTGCATGCCTTTTATCCCAGTACTTTGGAGACAGAGGTAGGAGGATTGCTATGAGTTCAAGGCTACCCTGAGACTACATAGTGAATTCCAGCTCAGCCTGGGCGAGAGTGAGACCCTACCTCAAAAAGCCAAAACAACAAAATTACCTGAGGGCTTTTCCACTTCCAGGCACCCCTCTTGTCTCCGTGGACAAGAGCTCTGCCTTCCTTCTCTTAAGTTATGTCTATAATCTAAGAATATCACTAAATTAAAAAAAAATGTATAAGTGCAACTTCCTAAGTGTTACTCTGTCACATATAATGTTTTGTTCTGAGTAAACATTTTTATTGCAAAAATTAGAAAACCGATCATAATTCCATGGACAAAAATCACAGTAATTTATAATCTTACTATTCAGAGTTTGCTGGCCTTCACCACCAAGTTTGTGGGCTTTGTTTTCAGGTCCAATGTCAACATTTATATGTAGTTTGGGGGCACTATTTCCATTGTTCTCCCAACTCAACAATGTTCTAACTGGAAATATTAACCCCCTAGAGGTCACTGTTGAGCCTTACTCTGATTTTTGGAGCTGGGCCAGAAATCAAAGACAGGGAAGAGAAGAATGAGACCAGGCTGCTGGACTTGACACTTTTCTTGGGCCTCAGCATCACATCAGGTTTCTTTCTGTTTTTATTTTTAAGAGGCTATTTGTTTTATCTTCACAGGTTAAGAGAAATTTTTACAAAATCACCAACAGTTCAGAATAGAAATGACATCACTATGACTAAAAAATAAGGAAGTGCATAATCTTACATTAAAACAGAGAAAAATAAAATTAGCTTTAGTTCTAAAATTTCTATTCCCTTCTTGTTATGGTAAATGAAATGTACATCTTATCTGGTTATGTGGGTCAAAAGAAGGGTGATTTGAGGATCAATGACCCAATTCATAGTTTTGTTTTGTGCATCATGGAAAATTCCACATCCCTTGGTTAATGCATTGAGTCCTGCAGAAGTTGATTTCTGGCATACTGATCTCTGGGAAACTTACTTCTCTAGGGTTTGGCTTTTCTCTGCATTTTGTTTGAAGTGGTAAGTAGAGATATCCATTACTGAGATTTTTTTTTTTCTTGGTACCAGTTTCTGAAGTTATGTAAATGTTGGATACTCATCAAGACAAGATTCATATTTGGGGGTTTTCATTCCAATAAATACAAAACAGAGTTGTCAGATATTGTTCCCTCTGAACAATTGCAATGTCAGACTGAGTCTTCCAAAACCTTATAATGATTAACTGAATGATATGTTCGGGACATACCATCATTGTTCATTCTCTCCCTTCTTTCCTTTTCTTTTGAGATAGTCTCATGTAGCCAAGGCTGGCCTTGAACTTGCTGTATAGCCAAGAATGACCTTGAACTCCAGATCCTCCTGTCTTTATCTCCTAAATTCTAGGATTACAGGCTTAATTCAGTATACCTGAGTTGATCTTTTCCTTTAGGGCACAGCTCTCTGGCACTTCAGTATGTTTTAACATTTGCTATATAAGTGTTCACTGACTTGTTTCTAGATTCAGGAATTATGGGAATGGACATGCACTTTCAATTATTGTTTTGTAGATATTTTGTAACATAGTATATTTTTTATTTTTTTCTTCCAATTTTTTAACAACATCCATGATTATAAAAAATATCCTATGGTAATACCCTCCTGCCCCCCTTCTTTCCCCTTTGAAACTCCATTCACGATCATGCCCTCTCCCCATCAGTCTCCATAGTAATGCACAAGTGCTTGGCTCTCTTGATAGTGCTCTCCGAAGGAAGAGCTCCAAGGACCTCAAAAAGTTAAATAATAAGGAATCAAACAAGCCAATCAAAAAATGGGCTATGGAGCTAAATAGAGAGTTCTTAAAGGAAGAAATACGAATGGCATATAAGCATCTAAAACAATGTTCTACGTCACTAGTCATCAGGGAAATGCAGATTAAAACTACATTGAGATTCCATCTCACTCCTGTCAGATTGGCCACCATCATGAAAACAAATGATCATGAATGCTGGCGGGGATGTGGAAAAAGAGGAACCCTTCTACACTGCTGGGGGGAATGCAATCTGGTCCAGCCATTGTGGAAAACAGTGTGGAGGTTCCTAAAACAGCTAGAGATTGATCTACCATATGACCCAGCTATAGCACTCCTAGGCATATATCCAAAGGACTCATCTCATTTCCTTAGAAGTACCTGCTCTACCATGCTTATTGCTGCTCAATTTATAATAGCTGGGAAATGGAACCAGCCTAGATGTCCCTCAACAGATGAGCGGATAATGAAGATGTGGCACATATATACAATGGAGTTCTACACAGCGGTAAGGAAAAATGAAGTTATGAAATTTGCAGAAAAATGGATGGACCTGGAAAGGATTATACTAAGTGAGGTAACCCAGACCCAGAAAGCCAAGTGCCACATGTTCTCTTCATATGTGGATCCTAGCTACAGATGACTGAGCTTCTGCGTGAGAATGCAAATACTTAGTAACAGAGGCCAGTAAGTTAAAAAGGAGACATAAAGGGTAGAGAAAGGAAGGGAAGAGGATACTTAATAGGTTGATATTGTATATATGTAATTACAATGATTGTAATGGGGAAGTAATATGATGGAGAATGGAATTTCAACTGGGAAAGTGTGGGGGTGGAGAGGGAGGGAATTACCATGGGATATATTTTATAATCATGGAAAATTTTAATAAAAATTTAAAAAAAGAATCACCATATCACTCTCCTGTTTGCTCCTTTGATAAGATTACTTTTGAACATTCCCTTTGGTTATTTCTAATTATCCCTTCCCCCTACTGCATGGGACCTTCTCCACAAAATGGGAAGAAATGTCCATATCTGTGTTAGTTAACAATTCCCAATTCGTTTTTTCATGCCGTATTGAAGCACCCACCCCAACTCACTGCACTAATTGTCCCTGTGATCTGGGGTAGTAGCCACCCTATCAAACTTCCCACTGTGCCCCATTAAAAATCTTCCTTAAAGACCCTTCCCACTATATCTCTGTTACTCCCCACCACTCAGCCTAGAGGGCTCCAGGGCCTTGAAGCACCCACCTTTTCTGCCTTCTTTCTGTTGATATTCAATTCTGAACAATGCACCTTTTTCTTTTGTTTGTTTGTTTGTTTTGTTTTCTTGAGGTAGGGTTTCACTCTAGCTCAGGCTGACCTGGAATCACTATGGAGTCTCAGGGTGGTCTTGAGCTCATGGCAATCCTCCTACCTCTGCCTCCCAAGTGCTGGGATTAAAGGCGTGTGCCACCATGCCTGGATGAACAATGCACCTTTGATGGTTTGAATCATATGCTCCTCCTAAGCTCATGTGTTCTGAATGCTTAGTCCCCAGCTGATGGTAATTTGGGAGGTGAAACTTGCTGAAGGAGACATGCTATTGGGGTCAAGCTTAATGGCATTATGGCTGACCCTCTTTGCAGAACTTGGCTCATCCTCTGGCTTCTGTTTTTTACCTGCTGTGGCAGAGGTGATGAGCCTCTGTGCATGACATGCTATCTTTGTAATCATGATCCTTCCCCTCAAGAGCGTAAGCCATTATAAACAATAGCAACAACAAAAAACTTTTCTCCCATTAGCTGATTTTCTTCAAGTACTTTATTCAAGCAATGAAAAGATAACTACAACACTCCCCATATACTTCCCTTCTTTAAAAAAGTATTTTATTAATGATGATGGAGAGAGAGAAAGGGAATCAGCAAGCCAGGGCCTCTATTGCAAACAAACTCCAGATATATGCACCACCTTGTGCATCTGGCTTATGTGGCTACTGGGAAATCGAATCTGGGTCCTTAGGCTTTGCAGGCAAGCACCTTAACCATTAAGCCATCTGTCTAGCCCCAATACTTCCATTCCTGCTCTAAAACCCAAATGTCAATCCTGTTTATTACAGGACTTTTGCCAATTGTTTTTCTTTTTTTATTATTATTTTTAACTTAATTGAATAGTTTAATATTCAGTAAATACAATCAATTTGGTACCATTGTCAGGCTCATCCGTGACCTATCCCCTCCCCTTGGCCCTCCTTGTTGAGATAAATGGGTCATGCATTGTGGAGTTAACCAGTTATGGGTAAGATAAATGTCTCTGCATATCCTGACCCAACATGTGGCTCTGACATTCTTCCCCTTCTTCTGCAAAATTTCCCTGAGCCATGTTGGGTTCATTCTTGGTCTGCTTCAGTGATTAGTTATTGGGGGCCTCTGGGGCTCTGGCACTCTGATTTGGTGGAGATGGTTTTTCTCTATGTTGATCTCCTTCCCCCTTGTGTTGGTATCTGGTTCATCAGAAAAACAGCACTCTTGCTTGTTTTCCCAATTTTTATTACTTTCATCCAGGGCCCTATTGAGGTATGATGGGGTGGCTTTCTTCTTAGGATCTACATGTATCTGAAAAAGAAAAACAGATTCTCCAACAGAGAGTAGGTTAGCACCAGGAAAAATGAGATAACACTAACATTCTTTTTTTTTTTTTTATTTATTTGAGAGCGACAGACACAGAGAGAAAGACAGATAGAGGGAGAGAGAGAGAATGGGCGCGCCAGGGCTTCCAGCCTCTGCAAACGAACTCCAGACGTGTGCGCCCCCTTGTGCATCTGGCTAACGTGGGACCTGGGGAACCGAGCCTAGAACCGGGGTCCTTAGGCTTCACAGGCAAGCGCTCAACCGCTAAGCCATCTCTCCAGCCCAACACTAACATTTTTTTAAATAGAGAATTTAATAGATGTAGACCCTTTTGTAGCCCATGATTGTTGGTAGCTTGAAACTACAGAGTGGGCTTATGTTTGGTTATGGTTCTGAATTGTTTCCCAGCTCCAGCTATGGGTCCCATACCACTGAGGGAATCAGTTAGCCAAATCAAGAGCAGTTGGTTCCCCAACATGGCTTTGTGTCACTATTTCACTTGGTGGGCATCACACAGGCTATTTGCTGCTGAGGTTAGATAATAAGTTGCTTGGACAGATATTGGTCATTTCCCTCAATTGCCCATGTAGCACCTTTTGGCACTAGATGCACTGACTGTCTGGGGACTGACTCTCTTCCAACTTCCAGCCATTCCATTCCATTTTACATGTCAACCACATAAGGTGTCTTCAGCAGTAGGGACTTACCACTAACCTTTGGTGGGCAATCAAGTACTCTGACAGAAATCTGCCTGTCTTTTAGGAAACCTAAATTAATCCTGCCACAATACCAACCTACCCTCTGGTTCCTGACCTCTATTTCCTCCCTTTTCAAGTTTCCTCATCTACCACCCATTTTCAGTCCTTGACCTCAAGGATGGCATCTTCACCATCCCTTCACCCCTTTGTCTTCACTTGGAGCTGCCCTGAATCTCATCCATCTCAACACTCACTTGGACAGTTCTTCCTGAAGGGAGTAGGCACAGCCCCCAGTTCTTTGGTCTGATCCTATAAACAGGCTTATTTTCCCTTCCATTGTTTCTCTTTCCTTCCTACAATTAATTTAGTGTGGATGAACTGCCTCTTTGCTCATCCTCAAAGGACCTCTACCAAATTCATACCATTTCTCTCTTTAGCTTCTTGGACAACCAGTAATGTTAGGTATCCAGGTCCAAAGTTCAGCACATATGCCCCTGGGTAACTTACCTGGTGTTAGTCATTAACCTGTGGAATTCCTGACCACTGGAAACTGTCCATTTCTGTGGTTCCCTTCCTCAAAACTAACAGAGATTTCCCTTCCTTCTCAGGCACATTTTGTTTTCTTTTTTTTTTTTTTTTTGCTTCTGAGTTCCCAATGTCATTATCTTTGCCAATCCCTTGCATGATGCAGGAAAAGGAGACCCTCCTGAGCATCTAGTGTCCACTTCTGAACTACAACCCCCCCACAAACAGGCTTTACCCAGGTTCCAGCCCACTCTCTCCCTTAATTCTGCCATCATCTCCACCTCTATCTCCATAGTGTCCCAAAGCAAGCCATAGTTCTTTTAGCTCAACCAGTGGGAGACTGACAAATTTTTGGCATATTTTTCCAAACAATTAGATTCTATTTATAAGGGTCGGATCCCCTGCCTTAAGGTCCTGGACACAGACTCCCTTCATATTGCAGAAGCCTTAAGTATTACTTTTTTTTTTTTTTTGTAACAAATTTGATTATCTTCATGTATACCATACTGATTCCAAAAAATATGTTTACTGCAAATGATGATTACATTTATGCTTAATACTTTATAAACATCTGATAGGTAACTTATAAGCTGAGAAGCTGCTGACCACGTAAGATGAGAAGTTACATGGTGGGAGAAACTTGAATGATTAAGTTATTTGACTTAAAACCATACTTCATGTCTGACTTCAGAGTTTTACAGAGCAGTGGCCAACAGACTAGGAAGAGGATAATAATAAATGAGTAATAATATTTTTAAGCAAAGAAATAGTATGAGCTTTGTAAAATGTCTACAAAGGGCTTACATATGTATTCTCTACCTTGATTCTTCAACCAACCATACAAGTATTACTTTTAAACACATCCTTTGTCTTCTCTTCTCATCTACTACCCAATATGCTCAGCCCCTGTGCCCTGTCTTCCTCCTCTCCTTGGTGCCTCTAATCCCTCCATTCTGTTCTTCTTCATCCCTCAGTGTCGCTGAACCTTTGCCTCCTCTTAATCCTGCCACTCTACTCCCTCCAAACCCTCCCCTCCCTCCTGACCTCCAGCATTCCTGCACTGACATCTTAGACTCTATGACCATCTCATGGACACACATATTCCAGAAGTGCAAGATTGGTTTATAGGTGGGAGCTCCTCTAAAGAGCCTCCCTACCAGGCTGGTATGCTGTTGTGGAGGGATACCAAGACACAGAATTCACTTTCCACAATGAAAGATCTTAGAGACCAATCCTCTCCCATCCCTGGCACTACCTCTCAGCAGGCACACTCATAGCATTAATTAGAATGTTCACTTTAGCCGAACATAAACGTATGAACATATATACACTCCAAGTATGCTTACAATATTGTTCACTCAAATTCACTGATTTGGAGGAAATGGAGATATCTCATGTTCAAGGAGACCCCAAGTGCAAACAGCAAGATTATTGCAGAATTTCCAAGAGTCAGATTTCCCATTCACTAAGGTTGCTATTATCCATTGTTAATGAAACCAGAGAGATAGAAGCTAAGCTATATTTCATGTGGCTGTAGGCCAGTATTTGGGCTCAACACACTGTCTTGGTCCGGGAAATACCACAGTGACCAGTGTCCTATGGCCATATCACCCTGAGCACCCTGATCTCAGAAAACCCCACAACGCCCTTTTCTACTCGTCACTTGTCCCACCTTCTTACATTCGCACACATCAATAGTAGGAAGGAGAAACCTTTAGGGAAACCTTCTGCTATCTTTCAGGAAAATTGTTTCCGCCCTCCCAGGTAGAAGACTTCCTCAAATAAATCCACACCAACTTCAAAGCTAACTCTCCCTTTCATTCAATTCCTTGAAACCCATATTCACTTAAACCCTCACCTGAAACAACTTTTCAGAACTACATCTCTGAGTTGCATCGTATACCAGAAAACTAACCCTCAAACCATTCTTAGCCCTGGCTTTTCCACTTACCAGTTCTGAGGTCATCTGCCTGCAGAGCCCTGCAACTTGATACCACTCGCAAGCACCCTGGGAAATGACACCTTCTCTATCAGGATGGGTAGAGGTCAGGATGGGTAGAGGCACTTCCTACAACTAACAGCAAAGCTTCCAACCAAGATCACTCCTTGGTTTGGGGACCCATCCTCCATCCAGACAGATAATGACCTCAAATTTGTATGTCAAATTACACAGGCCATTAGCAAAGCTCTTAATGTCACATGGAAGTTCCACAGTCCTTGGGGTCCTCAGTCATCAGGAAAGGTGGAGCACAAAAATGGCCTTCTAATGGACACCCTCACCACTTTTCACTCCAGCTTCATGGGGACAGGATCACCCCTGCCTCTTGTCTTGTTCAACTCAGGGCACTCTCTGACATTCCCCAACTACTTGGTCTCTTTGGACTGACATATGGCAGCCTCTTTTTGCATTCCTTACCTCTTCCTCCTAACTTAATTCACCTACCTCACTAATAGATCTGGCTGAGCCATTTCTCCATATTATATGCTCTTCTCTGGATCATGCTGATTCCTGCCTACCCAGATGCATGGCTCAGTGATGCACCTCCATACTTCACTACAGGTTTCCACCACACAAATGAGGACTTTCTCCACTCAACATGAGAGGAATCCTTCAAAAATCCTTTGTCCAAAAGTGAGGGGAAGAAATATGATGGAGAGTGGAATTTTAAAGGGGAAAGTGAGGTGAGGGAGATAATTACCATGAGATATTGTTTACAATCATAGAAGTTGTCAATTGAAAAAAAAAAGTGGAAAAAAAAGAATACCAAGGCTCAGGGAATTTTTCAGAAAAAGAGACAGGAAGAATGGAAGAGCCACAGAGTGGGAGGGACTATCCTGGGACATTGCCTCCCTACCACAACAACTGACTGTTGTTCTCACAATTCATTATCCAGTACTTCATGGTAATACCAGCAATCCCACTATGGAGGGTCCTCAGTGGAGTGGGAGCAGGGAGAGGTGAAATGATGTACCAACATGTGATGTGCCCACACAAAGTTTCTACTTAATAATAAAAAAAAAGTTTGGGAAGAAGTAGGGTCTGGGAATAGATAATGCTGTGCCCCTAAATCCATAGATTATTATAAGAAAAAATCAGTGCCAGTGTTGGGATACCTTCCAGTGAGTTGTTGATCTGATGCCCCCCAAAAGAGCATAGGCTATTTCCATAGCTTTTGGTTTTCCACCCGAAGTAGATGGTGAGACCATATTCATGAAGACACCATATGCTTGAACTGCAGGATACCTAGAAATCAACGCAGAGCTGAGGTAGAAGCCTCCTCTCTGCTGTCATAATACAAAAAAGGGCTATGCAGCCTGGTAGGAAAGAAAAATTTTCAATAGGTTTAACCAGTAGTGGACTCTACAAGTTTGATATCTGCCCAATGAACCAAAAGTACCAGTACATTTAATGGTGGCACGTCTGTTATGGGGAAAGCCAACTGCTCTCTGATTGTATTTGTGTTAAGGAATCCCTTCCTGACACTGAAAACCTGATCGAAAGCTTATGGAGAGGTCATAAGCCTTGGGGGTGGGGGACTACTACTGTTGTCTGGCAAAACTGATATATTATGCCCACCAAACTGTCCTCTAAATGTGTATGTTTATGCCCACTTACTAGTACTACTGTAACTTTTGGTGAGAGAAGCTTCTCTTTTCAGATGGCACAGACACTTGAGAAGACTCAAAACTTATCAAAGTGCTGGGAAAAAGTGACACTGCAGTACTTAGCACTAAGGGAGGCATCTCTACCACATCGAGAAAGAGGTGGGAGAGAGCATATAAGAGCCAAAGGTAGGTGAGGAGGACTTTGCAACATTGTCTTCCAGACACAAAGTAGCCATGCCATTCACGACCTCAAAGGGCCTATGCTTCCTACACAAGAACTGCATAAGAGGAGGAGGGAAAAAAGGATGACATCAAAACAGATGAGAAATTAGTTGGAAAGAAGGGGAATTCAGTGCAGGTGAAACAGGGCAGGTGAAAAGGGGGGGCAGTAGGAAGGTATTATGATCATGGGATATTGTCTATATATGTGGAGATGGTCAATCAAAAGTTAAAAAATTACAGGAACTGCCTCTAGATTAGGCATGGTCAGAATGTCCCCACCCTGCACATGGCTCCGCCCTCATCAATCACATTTGTACTCAGCCTCCTCAGCCTACTGTTTCTCCACTGCTTTCTCTGCCCTTTTCAGAGATTTCTTATAAAAATTTCCAGAGTAACCTCTTAAGATCAGATTGAAGCAGTACTCCAGCTACAGTCCTATGAAGGTCCAAGTTCACCATGACCCCTACTGCCAGAACTATGTGACTGGAACCCACTTCTTATCATCCCTCCTTGTACACTTTATATAATTACATAGTTGGGAGTGTTAGAACCAGTATGTCTCCATGTTTGAACTCTGATTGTCATTTAACAATGCACGAGTTTCTGGTGTCTAGAAGTGGCCTCAACCATCTATCTCAACTGCAAGATCATTTCTCTGAAATGGTCCAGATCAGTTGTCTAGCTGCTGTTTCTCTGAAGTGGCCCAGGCTCCCAAAGTGGAATGTCCTGCAAGAGAAGAACTCCAATGATTGCACTGCGCCTTTAAGAACTCCCTAGTATGTAAGAGAAATTGTTTTTGACCTGCCTGGCCAGTGCCCTTTTCAGGCTTTCCCAATTAAAGCCTGTTACTCTGGTGTAGAGCTGAATCTTTCCTCTTCTTTCTCCTTTGTTCATTCTCTGCATTTTGATAATACACAATCTATTCCTCCTGTTTATTATCTCTCACAACAGGTCTACCTTGATTTCATTAGTAGGAACTACAACTGCACTTTCTTTTTCTATTAAATTTGTTTGTTGACAATTTCACACATATGTATATTGTGTTTTGATCATACAAACCCCATTACCCTCTCTTTTCCCTTCACACACCTGATGATCTCTTTCTTCTCACCATCTACCAGTGGCTTAATCACTGCAATGATTCTTTCTTCCCCTGCAACCACTGACTTCCAATAGCTACTCAGGGCACAAGGTAGCTTCATAGCCCCACCCACATCCATGACAGAATGTTGGCTGACCCTGTCTTGCACAGATCTTACGCAGGTCCACAGCTGCTGACAAACTTATGGGTGCCAAGGCCATGACAAGATTCACAGCACTCCTCCCCGTCCTCTAACTTCTATTTTCTTTCTGTCCCCTCCTCTGTGTTGTAGAACTTTATTTTCAACAAAATATGTACAATCCATACATGAACCTTTGAAGGTACTTCTTTTCGTGAATATGTAACCACAAATGTTTCCATATTATGATATATATTGCTATTAACAGCATTCTTCTGGTCTGTAATTGTAAACACCAAAAAGTTCTAACTGGAACAGGTTTTTGTTCTTTTTTCAAACATTTAGCTTTTAGGAAAGAGGAACTAAAGATTCCTGAAGAAGAGCAAAATATACTAAATTCACATATTCTGACTTCAAAATCATATCCCTTCTGTGAGTTACACTTTAACTGAACTAGATTTTATTTTTATCTTCTCTACTCATATGAGTTACTTCCCAGTTTTTCTTTGGCTCCAGAGCTTCCTCATGGCATTGTTCACGTCTGTGTTTCTGAGGGTATAGATTAAAGGGTTTAACAAGGGAGTTATCATGGTATAAAACATAGCCACCACTTTATCAAAGGGGAAGGTGATCATGGGCCGAAGATACACAAATATGCATGGTACAAAGAACAGGATGACTACAGTAGTGTGGGAGGCACGGGTGGAGAGAGCCTTTCGCTGTTCTTCAGTGCTGTGAGTCTTCCGAGAGCTAAGGATGAGGACGTAGGAGGTGATAAGGACAGAAAAAATGAGCAGACACTTCAGCCCACTGTTGGCAGCAACAGAGTCCAAAACCATGTGAGTTGGTACAGGAGAGTTTCAGGAGTGGGTAAGGTCACAGATGAAATGGTCAATGATATTTGGAACATGGAAGGGCAACCAGACCACAAAGAGAATTTGAATCAGAGCATGAAGAAATCCTCCTGCCCAGGCCACGGACACCAGGAGGCCACACACTCACCTGTTCATTGTGACTATGTAGTGCAGGGGCTTGCAGGTGGCCACATAGCAGTCATAGGCCATCATTGTGAGCAGAATGATGTCAACACCCCCAAAGAAATGCTCTGAAAAGACCTGGGTAGACAGCCACTGAAGGAGATAGTTTTCTTTTTGGCAAGTAAGGCAAATATCATTTTGGGGGCTACAGTGGAAGAGCAGAATCCATCTATGAAGGATAAGAAAAACAGGAAAAAGTCCATGGGGGAGCCCAGGGCTGGGCTGGTGGTGATTGTGACAATGATGAGATTTCCTGCCAGCCTGAGAAGGTAGATGGCTGCAAACACAATACGCAGGACTTTCCGTGCTTCTCGGCTCTGTGTCAGGACAAGTAGGAGGAACTCTGTCACCTTGTTCACCTGCTCCCGGAAGCCAGTCAGACGTGGGGATGAGTGATTCACCTGCGAACAGCACTAGGACTGAAATGTCATAGACTAGTTTTCAACAAAAAATAATTCCTGTCAGGACTGTGCTTTTTCTGTAACAGTGTAGGAATTTCAAATGTAATAACATATGACTTAAAAGTTGGGCCATATTAATAGTGCTAAACTGAATCCACAGCATCCTTCTCTCTTACACCTGGCCACACAACACACATATTCGTTCCTGTCAACAAGCATGGCAGTTAACCATGTTGGTCAAATTTGCATGCCCGGCTACTTCCAAAGAATATAAGAATATTTGTAATCACGATCATAACACCCCAAAAGGAGTGTACCCTAAAGAGATCTACAGGCAGCAGGGTGCAATGCTACATCCCCCAAGGTCGTTTAATTTCAGTCAGGCCTAAGTTTCAGGAGCATTTTACAAATCAAAATGCAACTTAAGAAAGGGGCGATGAAAAACTCCTGGATGTGCTCCGAAAACAGATGCTCTGAGCTGAAGAAACGAAAGTCACAGAACACTGGGCAGAAGTGTGCTCTTTAGGGCCAGACTGTCTTCTGCTTCCACTGAGTATACCACTAAAGTTCTTCCACATGTAATAAAGGAAAAATAAGAAATGATATAGAAGAATGAATGGGTATCTTTATTCCATATATCAAAGTTTGAATTTTAAGAGTCAAACACAGTTTTACATGTATTCTAAATTCTTGGTAATAGGAACAAAATTTTTAATAAAATTCACTTTTGAAATGTTTAATTGTCTCTTTAATATGAAAATAAATGAAGAACTCAATTTAAAAAGTGGAAAAGCAACTAAATGTATTCAGAAAAAATGGTTGAACACAGAAATAAATGTATTAGGCAATAGAAAAATTTTCATCTTTTTATACTGAAAAGCTTTTTTTGGTACTTTAAAATGTAGACAAAACGAGTGAACTAATATTAACTCAATAAAAATAGTAAGCATGGCTTAATCATAAAAGATTTTATTTTTCAAAGGTATTTAAAAGGATAAGATTATGGTTCCTAAGGGATTTTCAATAATTAGGCCTTTCTTAAAACTGAACCTACTTTCAATACCATCACCATAAGGATAAAAAGGGGAAAATGGCATGTGTTCAAGGTTTTAGATAAAACATACATGTTTACCAAAGCAGAAAAATCACAGAGAATGATCTATATCTAGCAAAGCAAAGCCATTTTAAGTGAAAACACCACAGTATAATATACAGAAATAATGCATTCCACTGCATAAAGACATGTAAAATATTTGTAACAAATATGATGGCAGTTATTATGGAAATTGTTTAAAAAATTAAAATGGTTGATATAATATAAAAATAAGAAAAACACCAAGAACAAATATTCTCAGGAAATACATTAAACATTTAAAGAATCATCTATTTTATGATGACAAAATGCATTTTAAATAAAGTGAAAAACTTAAAATATCCAGAAAATTAGCAAAGATTTATTATAATTAGAGTATCTAGTGTTGATAAAAAATACTTCTTATACTTTATGGAGGTTCGACTCCATAAAACAAGAGACTTATAATTGATCACATCCTTGGTAAATTACTCCTTATTTATAAATATACTCACTAAAAATAAAGACAAATTTATGCATTTAGGTATACTTCAGAATATATTTTTATCATAATGAAAAAGAAAAGCCAATTCAAAAGTCTATGAAAAGAGGAACAGTTAAATTTGATGTATGAAATATGTAGACATTAAAATCTTTCATAGCAAGAAATAATGGTACTGAAGGGAACATTTAACATTAAATGAAGGGAAAACATAACAAATAAAATATACATAATAGATTTTATCATATGTAATGATCACTATAATGAACCAAATTATCTAAAATGGCACATATCTATAGAAAAATATTTCAAAAAGTACACTAAACACTAACAATGTTTATCTGAATTGTAGAATTTAGGACAGTTTTTGTGTCATTTAAAAGATTGTGACCTGAGTTGTCTACAAAATGAATATATTACCTTTTACTCAGTAATATAATTAATAAAAGAACTTGTTTTTTAGTATCAGATCTGGATCAATAATATCTTTTTTTAAAATTTAATTTATTAGTTTTCTTTTCAGTAAATACAGGCAGTTTGGTACCATTGTTTAGGCTCATCTGTCATCTACCCCCTCCCATTGGACCCTCCTTGTTGATGTAAATGGGTCGTGCATTGTGGAGTTAGCCCCCAGTTATTGGTATGATAAATGTCTCTGCAAATCATGACCCAACATGTGACTCTGACATTCTTTCCACCCCCTCTTCCGCAAAATTTCCCTGAACCATGTTGGGTTCATTTTTGGTCTGCTTCAGTGCTGAGGTGTTGGGGGCCTCTGAGGCTCTAGCTCTCTGATTTGGTAGGAGTTGATTTTTCTCTGCGTTGGTCTCCTTCCCCTTTGTGCTGGTATCTGGTTCACAGGAAAACATCACCCTTCCTTGTTTCGCCAATTGTCCTTAGTTTCAGCTGGGCCCCTTTTGAGGTATGTTTGTGCAGCTCTTTCCTTAGGATCTGCATCTATCTGAAAAAGAGAAGCAGACTCTCCAACAGAGAGTAAATTAGCACCCGGAAAATTGAGATAACACTTACTTTTTTGATAGACAGTTTGATAGGGGTAGGCCCTCTTATACCCCGTGATTGATGGTAGCTTGCTATTGTAGAGTGGGCTTGTGTTTGGGTATGGTTCTGACTTGTTTCCCAGCTCCAGCTATGGGTCTAGTACCACTGAGTGGATCAGTTAGCCAAATCCATAGCAATTGGTTCCTCACCATGGCTGTGTACCACTATTGCACCTGTGTGGGCATCACCTCCGGTTATTTGTTGCTAATTAGGTTAAACAATGAGTTGCTTGGATTGATCTTGGTCATTTCCCCCAGTCGCCTATGTAGCACCTTCTGGCACTACACATGCTGACTGTCTGGGGACTGACTCTCTCCTGGCTTCCAGCCATGTCATTCCATTTTACATGTCAGCTACGTATGGAGTCTTCAGTAATAGGGTCTTACCACTGGCCTTTGGTGGGTCATCAAGTACTCTGACAGAAGTCTGTCATTGTTTTGGGAAACCTTGTAGGTTTCTCTGATCAAAAGCTCATTGTGGATTGTAGGCCCAAGCTGGAAGTGGGGGTTACAGGTCAGTGTCCACTAAGAAATTGAGGAAGAACATAACTAATATACAAGAGTTAGAGAGGAGAGAGATAGAGGGGAGAGGGGGATAGGGAGGGAGGGAAGATGTAGGAGATTTAGGTTAGTCTTGATCCTACCCTCTCCAGTGTCTTGTGGTTCAGGTGTTTCCTGTAAGGGTCTAGTGAAGGTTCAGCCATTTGGTCTGTCTTTTAGGAAGTAGAATTTTATGGTACCATTGCTGTTTGGGTCCGGATTACTGTTTTCCACCCTTCGATGCCCTCCCCGCCCTCCCATCCATCCTATTATCTAGTCCATGAAGTGCTTGCTGGGTAAGTAAGGTATCTTGGGTAGATTCAGGTTAGGTGTTGTACATGAGTGAGACTATGTGTCGATTTTTTTTCTGTGATTGGGTAAGTTTGCTGAGAATGATCTGTTCCAGGTTCAACCATTTTTCCTCAAATTTCTTTATGTTGTTTTTTCTTACTGCTGTATAGAATTCCATTGTGTAGATATACCACATCTTTGTTATACATTCTTCTAATGATGGATAGCTGGGTTGATTCCAGCTTTTAGCTATTACAAATTGAGCCGCTACAAACATGGTTGAGCAAATCTCTCTGGCCTTTGGTTTGAAGGTTTTAGGGTAGATTCCCAGTGAGGGTATAACTGGGTCTGCTGGTATTTCTATAGTCAGCTTTTTCAGGAGTCTCCATATTGCTTTCCAAAGTGGTTGTACCATCCTGCATTCCCACCAACAGTGAATTAGTGTCCCTGCTTCTCCACATCCTCACCAGCATTTATTTTCATTTGACTTTTTGATGTTGGCTATCCTTATTGGGGTAAGGTGGAATCTCATAGTTGTTTGAATTTGCATTTCTCTGATGATTAGGGATGATGAACATTTTCTTAAGTGTGTGTTTGCCATTTGTATCTCTTCCTCTATGAATTGCCTGTTCAACTCTGTGCCCCATTTTGTGAGTGGGGTATTTGTCTTATTATTGTTTAGACCTTTGAGTTCTTTGTAAATTCTAGAGATAAGGCCTCTATCAGTTGGATAACCTGCAAATATTTTCTCCAATTCTGTGGGTATTCTATTGGCTTTGCTTATTATATGCTTGTCTGTAAAGAAACTCTTCAGCTTCATATGATCCCAATGGTTCAGTGACTGTTTAAGAACTTGAGCCACTAGGGTTTTGTTCAGGAAGTCTTTTTTTTTTTTTAAATAATTTTATTTATTTATTTGAGAGTGACAGACACAGAGAGAAAGACAGATAGAGGGAGAGAGAGAGAATGGGTGCGCCAGGGCTTCCAGCCTCTGCAAACAAACTCCAGAAGCATGTGCCCCCTTGTGCATCTGGCTAACGTGGGACCTGGGGAACCGAGCCTCGAACCGGGGTCCTTAGGCTTCACAGGCAAGCACTTAACCACTAAGTCATCTCTCCAGCCCTGTTCAGGAAGTGTTTTTCCATTCCTATATCATGGAAAGTACTTCCTAAATTTTCTTCCAGTATTTTTCGAGTTTCTGGTCTTTTTTTTTTTTTTTTTTTTTTTTAATTTTTATTAACATTTTCCATGATTATAAAATATATCCCATGGTAATTCCCTCCCTCCCCACCCCCACACTTTCCCGTTTGAAATTCCATTCTCAATCATATTACCTCCCCATTACAATCATTGTAATTACATATATACAATATCAACCTATTAAGTATCCTCCTCCCTTCCTTTCTCCACCCTTTATGTCTCCTTTTCAACTTACTGGCCTCTGCTACTAAGTATTTTCATTCTCACACAGAAGCCCAGTCATCTGTAGCTAGGATAAGGAGCTAAATAGAGAGTTCTCAAAGGAAGAAATAAGAATGGCATATAAGCACCTAAAAAAATGTTCTACGTCACTAGTCATCAGGGAAATGCAGATTAAAACTACATTGAGATTCCATCTCACTCCTGTCAGATTGGCCACCATCATGAAAACAAATGATCATAAATGTTGGCGGGGATGTGGAAAAAAAGGAACCCTTCTGCACTGCTGGTGGGAATGCAATCTGGTCCAGCCATTGTGGAAAACAGTGTGGAGGTTCCTAAAGCAGCTAGAGATTGATCTACCATATGACCCAGCTATAGCACTCCTAGGCATATATCCAAAGGACTCATCTCATTTCCTTAGAAGTACATGCTCAACCATGTTTATTGCTGCTCAATTTATAATAGCTGGGAAATGGAGTTTCTGGTCTTATGTTGAGGTCTTTGATCCATTTGGATTTGAGTGTAGTGCATGGTGAAATGTGTGGATCAAGTTTTAGTTCCCTGCATGTGGTTATCCAGTTTGTCCAGCACCATTTGTTGAAGACGCTATCTTTTTCCAGTCTATATTGTTTGGGCCTTTGTCGAATATCAAGTAGCTATAGTTGCTTGACCCAAAATCCAGGTCCTAAGTCTATTCCATTTATCTATACTCCTGTTTTTATGCCAGTACCATGCTGTTTTTATTTCTATGGCTTTGTAATATAGCTTTATATCAGGTTTGGTGATGCCACCAGAGGTATTTCTTTTGCTGAGGATATGTTTGGATATGCCAGGCCTTCTGCCTTTCCATATGAAATTTGAGATCATTTTTTCTATCTCTGTGAAGAACACTGTAGGGATTTTAATTGGAATTGTGTTAAATCTATATATTGCCTTTGGTAGGATTGTCATCTTCACAATGTTAATTCTGCCTATACAGGAGCATGGGAGGTCTTTCCATCTTCTCAAGTCCTCCTAAATTTCTTTTTGGGAGTTTTTATATTTTTGTTGCATAGATCATTTACTTCCTTGTTTAACATTATTTCAAGGTATTTTATTTTTTTGTTGTTGTTGCTTTTGAAAATGGGACTATGTCCTTTATTTCTTTTTCTGTGTCTTTCCCATTTGCATACAGAAATGCTACCCATTTTTGTGTACTGATTTTGTATCCTGCTACTTTGCTATAGGAGTTAATCACCTTCAGGAGTTTTGGGATGGAGTCTCTTGGGTCTCTTACATATACAATCATGTCATCAGCGAGTAGAGCTAACTTAACTTCTTCCTTTCAAATTGTATCCCATTTATTTCCTTCTCCTGCCTTATTGCTTGGGCTAGGACTTCCAGAACTATATTGAAAAGCAGAAGTGAGAGAGGGCATCCCTGTCTTGTTCCTGATCTCAATGGGAATTCCTCCAGTCTCTCTCCATTAAGTATTCTTTGGGCCTTTGGGGCTTTGTATATTGCCTTTATTATGTTAAGATGTGAACCAGCCAAGCCGATTCTCTCCAATGTTTTGATCATGAAGTGATGTTGTATCTTGTCAAAGGCCTTTTCTGCATCTAACGAAATGATCATGTGGTTTTTATGTTTAAGCTTATGTGTTGTATTACATTGACAGGTTTTCGTATGTTGAACCACCCTTGTGTTCCTGGGATAAATCCCACTTGGTCAAGGTGGATAATGCTTTTGATGTGTTGTTGGATTCGGTTTCCGAGTACTTTGTTGAGGATCTTTGCATCTATGTTCATTAAGGACATAGGCCGGTAGTTTTCTTTTCTTGTGGCATCTCTGCCTGGTTTTGGGATTCGTGTGATACTAGCTTCATAGAAGGAGTTGGGTAGCTTTCCCTGTTCTTCAATTGTGTGGCACAGTTTTAGAAAGATTGGTTTGAGTTCTTCCATGAAGGTTTGATAAAATTAGGCTGGGAATCCATCTGGTCCTGGACTCTTCTTTTTTGGGAGGTTTTTTATTACTTTTTCAATCTCCGTGAGTGTGATGGGTTCATTGAGGTGATTAATCTGCTCTGTGTTTAGCTTTCGTAGATGATATGCATCTAGGAATTTATCCACCTCCTCCACATTTTCCAGTTTTTGGAGTAGAGGTTTTTGAAATAAATCCTGATGATTCTGCTGATTTCACTCATGTCTGTTGTGATCTCTCCTTTTTCATTTTGAATTTTGTTAATTTGGAGTCTATCCTTTTTTTGCTTGATCAAATTGGCCAGTGGTTTGTCAATCTTGTTTATTTTTTCAAAGAACCAGCTCATAGTTTTGTCAATTGCCTTAATTGTTTCCTTGGTTTCCAATTCATTAATTTCTGCTCAGATTTAAATTATTTCTTTCCTTCTGGAGCTCTTTGGGTTGGATTTTTCTTGTTTTTCCAATGCCTTTAGGTGGATGGTTAGGCTATTGATTTGGGATCTTTCTGTCTTTTTTATATAGGCATTGAGTGCTATGAATTTTCCCCTGAGGACTGCCTTCATTCTATGGTAACATTCTATGGTAACCTCATGCTATGTGGATACACTGACATTGGTCAAAACACTACAAGAACCCTGATAAAGTTGTCCAGCTCAGAATTTGTCCATATTGAAAAATCTCCATGACTTTTATTGGCTCCTTAGTCACACATTTATTTACTTATTCATTCACTATTTTTTTTTTGAGGCAAGTCCAATAGACTTGTCTTTCTTTCAGTGAGAGTGAGGGGTGGGGGAAGAACTGGTATGCCAGGGCTTTCAGCCACTGCAATTGAACTCCAGATGTGTGTGCCCGCTTGTGCACATGTGCAACATGGCATGCTTGCTTCACTGTGTCTGTCTTATGTGGAACTTGGAGAGTTGAACATGAGTCCTTTGGCAGGCAAGAACCTTAACTTCTAAGCCATCTCTCCAGCTCTTATTTGTTTATTTTGACAGGTTCTCATAATATAGCCCAGGCTGGCCTGGAACTTACTGTGTAGCCCAACATGGCCACAACTTGTGGTAATTAATCCTCTTTCCTCAGCTTCCTGAGTTTGGGGTTATAGGTATTGCCACTATGCCTATCTTTTATTTTCTCCTTTAAAGGGATACTATTTTAGGAGGAAAGAAAGAATAGGAAGCAAATTAAATATAAAACAGCTGTATAAAACCATGGGTATCTTGATATAGACACTACCAACAACAAAGACAGGGGAGACCACTGATGCAGGATTTTGGGGCTCAGGAGGAGTTGTCCAGAATTTGTGAACCCCAAGTTTTGGTTTCTGTCCTATCTTTAATAAAGAATTTATGAAGATTGACTCAAAAAGGATAAATTACAAATTAACCTTATTTAGGGGGAAATCACAACTTATGAGGTTTAATTAAAGGAGATTAGGAAGAGAGGCTAGGGCAGAATAATAAACACATGGAAAGTATGAAACACACTTGCATGTGGAAAATACTGCATAGTTTATAAAGTTTCTTTTAAGTTATAAAGTTCTTTTAAGAGCAACTGAGGTTTTTAGAGAAATGCTGAAGTAGAGCCACAAGCACATGGTAGGGAATTCATATATCGCATTTAAGAAACACTGAGGTTTTTAATGAGAGCCTAGAGTTAAGCTGCTGGCACGTGGAAAGTATCATCTAGGGGCATGTAGAGGGAGACTTAGGGGGAACCTGCTCGGCATCTTCCATGTGTCTTTCCATGTAGGGAAAATATCAAAGCAGAGACCAAGAAATTCAGTGAAGAAATGAGTAATGAAGAGAGTTACCTCATGGTTACCCTGAAGTTGAGGAAACTACACAGGTAGCAGACCTGGAGTTAGTGAAAGCATCCATATGATAGATCAGAGACCAAAAGAAAATCTGCACGCAATCAAAGTGATAAGTTACTCCAAACTATAAAGTAAAAGCAAGCAGAAAAACTATCCAGACCAAGAAACAATATGATGCTCCCCTAGAACCACCTAGTCAGGCTTGGGGTTAGGGCCCAGACTCACTGTGTGTCTGAGCAGAGATGAGAGGATCACACAGAGCAGAGTTGCGGTAAAAGAATGGGAGGGCCTGGAGGGCCACAGCCTTTATAGCATCAGATTTGGTATGCAAGGGGAAGACTGAATTGACAGTAGATCTGGAGGATGGATGTGAGGGTCAGCCGGCCTGGGCCAGCCCACCCAGGTAGCGCATTGGCTGTAGATAGCCAGGGTTGCTATAGATCAGTCTCAGTCAGACACAAGTTCCATTTCTGCCAACAGGTCCATTCTTGGGCCAGTGTGAGGTGGCATGTGGGGTGGTATCTCTTGGTTCTCTTTGGGCCTCAATCCCTCCTGAAACTACCCCCAAAAGCTAGCTTTCTCCTATTGTCATTCATTAAGACACTGGCCCCCAAAGCAAATGTTAGTCCTCTAGATGGCTGCAAAAAGAGCTCTTGGACAGTGGTTTGGCCTCTCAGCAGTAGAAGCATGACACATAAATTTATACAAAGATTTTGGTCTGCAGATTGTAGGGATGCACTACAAGAGAGTATAATTAGTATAGGTGGCTAGCCAGCGCATTTCCTTCCATACATTACAACCAAGTCAGTTTACTTTAAATAAATGCTTCATATGGAGTGGTCTATGGAGTCTTCTGAGTTCAGATGTCCACAGTGTGAAATCCTTGCACTGGTGACTCTAGTATAAGTATGCTTAGGATCACAAGAAGAAATGGGTGATACAATAACACAACTTTCTATAGTTGCACTTTTTTCCTATTTTTAAAAATCTTATTTTATTTTGATTTGAGAGAGAGAAAGAGAGAATGAATTGGCACACCAGGGCCTTTAGCCACTGCAGGTGAACTCCAGACATGTGTGCCCCCCTTATGCTCATGTGCAACATTGCATACTTGCATCATTGTGCATGTGGCTTATGTGGGACCTGGAGATTTGAACATGCATACTTAGGCTTTTCAGGCAAGCACCTTAGCCACTAAGCCATCTCCCCAGCCCTTTTTACCCTATTTTTAAATGTTTTGTGTCTATGGGTGAAGTGTGTGTGCATGTGTGTGTGTGTTCACATGTGTATGTGGGGTAGTAAGAGAACACCCTTGGCTAGCAGTCCTTATCTTCCACCTTATTTGAGGCAGGATTTCACTGTGTACTGTAGGCCTGGGAGTTTCCAGGGGTTCTCCTGACTGCCTCCCATCCTGTTATATTCATACTGGTGTTATAGACACTACTGTGTCTGCCTTTATATGAGGCCTGGGAATCTCAATTGAGGTCTTCATGCTTGCACAGTAAGCATTTTTACCCACCAAGTCATCCCCTAGCCCCCATATTTACCACTTTTCAAATTTTTTCTCTTATATTTCCTGACCCCAAAGAGCAGGTGTATGGGTTTAAATATATGTATACCAGAGAAAGCTAGTACTGATGACTAAGACATGGTTTCCAGGCAATTAAGTTCAACAGTACATGTTTCTTAAGATATTTAGGGTGGATCATAGTGTTTCTTCATGTAGATAATTTAGATAGTTCCAAACATGATCTTGGTATTTAACACCAAGTATAACTCTGTGATTCTTTTCCTAGCATATCTTAGAATATCTACTGAGTGTGTGTCCAAAAATAAATATTAATAAGGTTGTTTCATAGCCTTCCTGTAGGTACATCATATGGTTGAACCAGGAAATCTGATGGTGGGAGATGATTGCAGGTAAAGATACTTCTAAAAAGAAATGAGAGCAATATTATAGCAAAGAAAAGAAGCAGTTATAGGTTGATCAAGATCTAGGAATGAAAACATTCACAATTTCTGTAAGACCACTTCAAAACTAGTCGTGCTCTTTCTCTTTCTCCCTCCTTCCATTCTTGCTCCCTTTTTCTCTCCCTTCTTTTCCTCCTTGCCTTTTTCTGTCTGTATTAGTCAGGGTTCTCTGAAGTCATGGAACCAATAAAATGAATTATATTAAAAAGTGGATTCACTGTATTAGCCTATGGCAGTCTAACATTAGCATTCCACAGGTTTGAGAGTCAAGGAACCCAGTAGCTTCTCAGTCCAAGTGGCTGGATGCCTCAGCAGTTCCAATCCAGCACTGAAGGCCCAAAGGCTTCCTGTAGAGCTGCTGGTCTTCAGTTGATGCTGGAAGGCTGAGGAAATGTGGTTCCAATACCAATGAAGGATAGCCCAACAGGAAAGATGCCTGTGAAACTGAACCACTCACCAGCAAGCAGCACTGGCAGCCAGGTGGGAGGAAGAGATTCTTTTCTCCCAGAGCTTCCTTAGATAAAACCTCCCTCCAGGAGGGCTGCACACTGTGGGAGAAGAGCTCACTCTGGAGGAAGGGCTCCCTCCTTCTGTCAGTCCTGGAAGTAACCTCAGAGACCCAATCAGGAGGAGTGTCCATGGACTCCTAATTTGATGAAGCTCACAACAGAATTTAACCAGCACACCATCTTTCTCCCTTCCGTTTCTCTCTCCTGTCTTAATCTGCTTGAGATCCTATAGTGAAATACTATAAGCTGGATGATTTAAATGAAGTACTTATTTCTCATAGGTCTGAAGGATGGGTCTGTAAGTCAAGATTACATGCAGTTCTGTTTCTACTGAGAACCCTCTTTGTGGGTTCCCTTTTTTTAGGTAGCCTTATTTCTACTGAGAACCCTCTTTGTGGGTTCTCTTTTATTAGGTAGACTTCATGTTATGTGCTGACACAATTCCACAGAGAGAAAGAGAGAGAGAGAACTCATCTAATCATAAGTACCTCCCAAGGACCTCTTCTTCAAATACTGTAACAGATGGGACTTGAGTTCACAGTACAAATTTTGGGGTGGGTAGAACACAATTCAGTCCACAGGAGCTGCTGATTAAAGATAGACTAAAGCAATCTTTTTCTACTTAGCAGCAAACACCCTGACACGATGTAAATGCCAATGCAATAGGGGCATACAGCCTTGGTGGGTAACCAATAACTTTGTGATTGGATAAGAGATCTACTCAGTGTAAAGGAACTCATATCTGGAGACAATGATTATGTTCTCCAGTTGCAAGCTCTCAGTAGACTTTGGCTAAAAGAGGGATTACATACATCAAATTCTCCCTACATTAATATTAAAATAATTTATACTATTTAAAGTATACTGACTTCTCTGTCCTTTGGAGAATCTGTTCTTATTTTTCAGACAGTAGCAAGGCCAGAGGAGATAAACTACCCTTACACTTCAGCCAAGCCACAGCTGAATCAACAGAGGAATGGGGAATGAGCAAGAGTGTTGCTTCCATCCTGTCCCTTATAATCAGTGCCAGGGTGTAGGAAACAGACCCTGAGGATACTCAATACCTACCAAAATTGAGGTCCAGAGGCTCCTAAGAGCACATCACTGAATTAGACTTAATACTCACCCACCGTGACTCAGGGAATTTTGCATAAGAATGGGCAGAAAGATTGTAAGAGCCACAAGTTTAGACATCATGCCTGGAGGCATTCCCTACCCCCAAAATATCTGAGTATGGCTTCCACACACACAAACTACAACCCCATGGGGAATATCTGCAACCCTACTGAGATGAGCCCCCAACAGAATGGGGGAAGGGATGAGGGAAAAGTGGGTACCAATGAATGATGTATCCATACAAAACATCTTGTTAATAATAATAATAATAAACAAGAAAAAAGAAAAAAAAATTATTTATTTAGATGAGTATGGGTGTTCCAGAAACTCTTGCAGCCTCACGTGAACTCTAGACACCATGGGCTACTTTGTGCTTTTGGCTTTGAACCCAGGCTGGCAGGCTTTTTAAGCTAGTGCCTATAACCACTGAGCAATCTTTCTAGCCCACAGACTTTTAAACAATGTTGAATCTGTTAAGACTATGAGGACTTTTGATCCTGATTGGATGCATTTTGCATTATGAGATCCCTGTGAGATTATGCACGTGAAAGGCCAGAGTTTGCACCTGCAATATCCCGACAGGTTCACATATGTGAATACCTGTTCCTCAGTTGGTGATGCCGTTTGAGAAGGTTGTGGGGCACTGCTGCCTCAGTTGTGTCACCGGGGGCAGGACTTTTATGGTTATTGACCAGCTGCTTCTAGGTATGTTCTCTGCCACATGCAAGGTGGAAGCAATGTACTCCTGCTGCTAGAGATGGAAGGAGGTGCTCCATCAACCAGGCCTTTCTTGCCATGATGGGCTAGAGTTCTTTGAAACTGTGAGCCAAAATGTATCTGCCTTTCTTTGTTTCTGTAAGATATTATGTCATAGTGATAAGCAAAGAAATGACCTCACTATGCAACTTTATACCTGAGAGAAGGCTCGCAATATTATGCAGAAACTATAGTGTATATCTTAATCTCTATGCCATATAATGCCTCTAGCATCTGTTGGCCAAGAAGCTGGTCCAGCTTCATTCATGACATGTTATTTCAGTGTTACACTTACTATTCTCTACCACAGATATTTTGGTCCCATTTATCTTTCCTGTTGTACAGCTGGTTAGGCCTAAACCGTGTTGTTCTGTCAAGGAGGGATGGTATGACACAGTGACACCTGGGAGCCAAATACACAAATCAACAACTGGAAACAAAAGCTGCGATATGCAAACATATTTTCATAAGCAAGAGGGCTCTAACATTTATTAATCCATGGCTTTCAGCCAGCATGACAGTTCCTGGGAAAGTATGGCAAACGGCAAAAGATGGCTAACCCCACAATGCACAACCCACATTCCCCAACAAGGAGGGTCCCTGCAGGGGTGGTGAAGGACAGGGAGGAGACTGACTGTGGGACCAATCTGACTGTATACACACATTGTACATACTAATAAAAGATTTTAAAAGATCGTGTCTTTTGGGAAGGAGGAGAGAAGGCCTCTGTAATTTTACTTGTTGTGCGGCGTGTGGCTCGCTGATCTGACGGACAAAAAGTGACTTGGGATACTGATTTACAAATGAATCAGGATGTTGACCAAAACCTAAGCAAATGTCTTTAGCAAAATGAAAATATACAAAAACATTTAAAATAACTATAGAAATAAGTATGGAAATGACTATTTGAAACTGAGGAGGTGGTGCATAACTGTAATCCCAACACTGGGAGGGGCAGGGAAGAAGGCAGGAAATTTGTGAGTTTTACATCAGCCTGGGCTACAGAATGAGATCCTACCTCCAGAAAAGATTGATTGAACTTGATGAAATTATAAAATAAACCATGGTAGAGACATGTTCACCATCAGTATGCTTTCTTGATGGAATTCTTTCTTTCGGATGAGCTTGAATCCTTATTGTCACAAAGATGATAGTAGGTTTATAATGATATGTTAACTTTTAAATGTTGTAGGGCAAATTATGTTTTTATTTATAATTTTTAAAAAAATATATTTTGTTTATGTATAAGAGAGAAAGAAGGGGAGAGAGAGAGAGAGGAAGAGAATGGGCTCACCAGGGCCTCCAGCCACTGCAAATGAACTCCAGATGCATGTGCCACCCTGTGCATCTAGCTTATGTGGGTCCTGGAGAGTGTAACTGGGATCCTTTGGCTTTGCAGGCAAACACCTTAATGGCCAAGCCATCTCTCCAGCTCCTATTTATTTATTTTGAGACAGGGGATTCAGGCTGGCCTGGAAACATCTCTATAGCCCAGGCTAGCTTCCAACTCATGGCAATTCTCCTCTGTCAGCCTTCCAGAAACAAAGAAAAGAAATGAGATAGCAGCTTCCTTTTTTTTTTTTTTTTTTAAAGGCAGGGTCTCACTCTAACTCAGACTGACTTGGAATTCACTCTGTAGCCCAGAGTGGCCTTGAATTCACAAAAATCCTTCTACCTCTGTCTCCCAAGTGCTGAGATTACAGAACTGAGCCTCCTCATACCTGGTTTAAGCAGCTTGTTTTTAAGATATACTAGCAAGGTGGTTTCAGAGTTGCCACAACTAAATTTGCGACTATTTTCTTCATAAACAGTTACACACACATACAAACTACACACATACATATATGTATAGCCATTGAAGAATTGGATGGGTTGGAAAATAATTGTTGACATAACCCTTTCAAATACCCAGGCTGAAAGGCATTTTGGGCACTTAATGGAAGTTAATTGATTGCAACTGCTTTGCTTAGTACAGATCAGGTTATAAATTCTAAACTCTTCAATTCTGCATTAAATAAAGGGGTGACTATAAATTAGTACTGTGGTTCAAATGTAGCACATGCTTCTGTTTTGCCTTCCAGATCTGAGTTTCTATCCTCCACATGACTGACTGTATTCTTGACAGCCTCTAAGGAATTTTGGGCTTGCTCAGTTAGGTTTGAATTTAACATGACTTTTCTAGTATGGTTTCCATCACTCTGTCAAGTTCCTTTTTCACATGATTTTCTTGATGTTTCTTGCATTTATGGCTTCATGTAGCATAGCCAGCTGATGAGACTTGAGAAGCCTGGACGTGAGGCCTGGTGGAACTTCCTGAGCCTAGCTAAAGGTTGGGGACCTGTCTCTGGCCAGCTATGACTCAGCAGGATACATAATGGCCTCTACTTCTGCTTAGGAAGTTAGCGTTCTCGAGTGCACGGTTAGAAGCAATCATTTCAAAAGTCACAGCATGCTATTCGCCGTTATGCCTTATCCCCTCCTGAGATTCCCCACCCTCGTTCTCAACACTATATAAACACCTGCCTCTTACAATAAAGGGAGATCCTGCTTTGACAAGACTCCCAGCTTGGTGTGTTCTTGGCTGCCGACACCCACCCTCCTCCTCAACCCCTGGGGAGGAACCAGTGGCCCTAGTCCTTCCTCAGCAGTACCTGCCAGGGGGGAGCCCGACAGCCAGCTGGTTTTTTAGGTCCTCTTTTTATTTGCTTTCCCCAAGAGGGTATGCCAGGAGTTCTCAACAGGCCAGGTGAGGCAGCTTTTGAGCACAAGCTCAAATAGGAGGATCACACCACCACTGTGTCTTATTTTTTTAAATTCTATTTCTTTGAGAGACAGTGAAATTGACACCATGGGCATGCCAGGGCTCCTGTTAATGAACTGCAGACATATGCACTGTTTTGTGTATTTGGCTTTATGTTGATACTGTGGAATCAGACGCTGGATTGCAGGCTATCAAGAAAGGACTTTTAAACCGGTGAGCTCTCTTTCTACAAAACCTGTGTCTTCATATACTTTCCCACCCATGTAAACAATATAGAGGGCACCAAACAACTAAGCAAGCCTCTCCCAGGGGAAGCTGAGTGAGACCACAAAAAGGAAAGGACAGAGCACGAGGGACTGTTGGCCTAATAGAATTGATTTCTTTAATGGCACTGGGAAGGCATGGTATCTCAAGTCAATACTGCCTGTGTTCACAAGCCTATGTTAGGAGGATCACAGTGAGACAGGCGATCCTGGGCTAAACTGTGAGTTCCAGCTCGCAGGGCTTCTGTCTCAAAGTATAGCTCAAAATAACACAAATCTTTGAGACTCTCTTGTATATCATCAGTAAGAAGCTGGACCATTAGTAGTACTCTGTGCCTGCGCAGGGAAGGGAGACCTGAGCTTTCTTCCCTGAAGCCTCTGCCTGTCTGGTGAGGTGGTCAGAGGGTACAGTCAACCTGGCGTCTCTCCTCAGGAACAAGGAGAGGTTAATGAGGAGCAGAAAAGGAGGCCCCTTCACCCTCTCTGACCATCCCAGTGGACCCAGGAAGCTGAGAGGCCACAGTGAGCTGGCCTGTGTCCTACCCCTTCTCTCTTCCTGTGTTTCTCTGGGGCCATCTTGCCCGCATGCCCAGGTCTTCATGTAGGGCGAGCAGAAGAGCCAAGAGGCTGAGCATCTACATGAGCAGCCGCACCAGTGCCTGTCCCACCTGCACTAGCATGAACGGGCCTATCAGTAGATCACAGCTATGTGTCAACAACCGACCTCCAGCAGGGAGTGTGCGGACAAGCAGACACAGTGGCCTGGCCATAATGTGCAGCAGCTGCAGCACGAGGAGCCCCAGACCAAGACGGCCTTCACGATGGCCCACAGAAGTTACAAGAGGCCCAAGCAAGGGGACTTCGGAGGCTAGGGCGGTTCAGCAAGAGCTGGCCGCCCCTGTGCCCTCTTGCTGTTGCTCTTGTTGTTACTTGAGGAACACCTGGAAGCCATTAGAAAGGAGAACCAGCAGCTACAGACCAATATGACCAAACATCTCTCCCAGGGGAAGCTGAGGGCAAGCACAAGGAGGAGATGTGAGAGCCTGAGGGACTCTTGGCCTTAGAGAACTGATCCCGTTGAGATGGCTTTGATGCAACATGGTGTCTCACATGGCTATTCCTAGGGCTAAACAGGCTGTGTTAGGAGGATCACAGTATGAGTGAGGAGGGTACAGCATGAGCTCCATACAGCAGGGCAGGCTGGGCTATAATACTAGGCTTAAGTCAACAGAGCTAGAGGAAGACCCTGCTCCAAAAACCAAAACAACACAAGAGCTTTTGCAAATGGCTGGTCGTTGTTCAGGCAGGTGCTGAACCAGGGTCCACTGTGCATGGAACCAGGAGAGCTGAGCTTTCTTCCCTAGAACCTCTAAATGCCTGTGGAGGATCCAGAGAACCTGCTGTCTGTCCCCAGGTGAAAAAGAAGGGGCCAAGCAGGAGCAGGATGAGGAGGATCCTCAGCCCATGTGACCATCCCAAATATCTAGGCCGAAGAAATGCCATGGTGGTCTGGGCTCGGCCCTGCACATTCTCTTCCCTTTGTCCCTCTGCGACCATCCTGCCCCCATATCCAAGTCTTCCCCAAGTGGAGCAAAGAGCCAAGACTTGGCTCAGTATCTTCAAGAAGAACTTCTCCAGGGCCTTTCTCACCTACAGTAGTATGCTGCTGCCTGTCGAGCAGCTGACCACCAAGACGGAGGCCCTGAACATACAGTTTGCACTGCAGTGCCAGCCTGGAGACCAGCCACAACCTGAGGAGGCTCAGGCCAAGATGGCTGGCCAGGAGTTACAAGAGACCAAAGCGTGGCAAAAGCAGTGAGAAGCTTGGCCTCCACTGTACTTCTCACTCGTTTCTAATGATTGTGATCACCCAGAAGATACCAACCAGGAGGAATTGCTGATCCAAGTTCAGAAGGCTCAGGCATGCCACAGCTTGGGGGTCAACCCTGCTTCCCTTTCTTCTCTCACAAAGAAGAAATTGAGAGATCATATTTATTTAAATGCCTCATAAAACTACGAAAAGCTCTATTTCAACCCAGTCTCTGTTACTCCTTACCAATCCAACTTTCCTCTCAGTTGGAAGAGTGCTCACCTAGCATGTAAGAAGCCATGGCTTGGATCCTAGCACCTCTGCATTCTTATCCTCGAGAGGTGGGGGCAGGTGGATCAGAAGTTCAAGCTCACCCTCAGCTACCTAATGCATCAGCAGACAGCCAGATCTAAAGAGACAGCAAACAGGTTTGACACTTTTCCTTCTTGGCCACTGCTATTCTTCCTCCAAATTCCTTTTGGAATAAAGGAACTAGAGACTCAGATATCACACCTCCTACCTCTCTGAGGCCCAGGAGACCTTGCTGCCTTCCTCACCAACAAGACCTCCACCAGAGGGCCTGGATTCTTACTCGGTGGCACCCTGGCATGAATAGCTGGACAACATTGTCTTGGCCTTGAGACTATCAGGGCGCAGTCTGGCAGGAAACATGGTACATTCAGCAAAGCACTGTGGATCTTCAAAATCCAATTTGTTCTGTTTTTTTTTTTCTTTCCATTTTCTTCCTTTTTTTCCACATGCTTTTCTTTTTACTCATTTTATGTCGTTTTTAATTTTCCTTTTTCTTCTTGCAGTTTCTTTTCCCGTTCCTGAGATACTGTCTTGTGTATTTCTGTTCAGGAAAGGTGCTTTTTACTTACATTTCATATTTTTAAATTTTTATTTATTTATTTATTTGAGAGCGACAGACACAGAGAGAAAGACAGAGAGAGAGAATGGGCGCACCAGGGCTTCCAGCCTCTGCAAACGAACTCTAGACACGTGTGCCCATTTGTGCATCTGGCTAACGTGGGACCTGGGGAACCAAGCCTTGAACCGGGGTCCTTAGGCTTCACAGGCAAGCGCTTAACTGCTAAGCCATCTCCCCAGCCCACATTTTCATATTTTTAATAACACTTTTTATTCTTTTTCCATTTTCTTTCCTTTTTTTCCATCTTATTTTCTGTGCACTAGGAAAGGCAGAACAGATCCAGGCTGCTCCAGCTCTTCCATATACTTAGAGGCATTTTTGGGCAGGGCAGAGGCTACACTGTGGTGGGTGCACATACTACACCACTCCATATTTTCCAGCAAGGAATAACCCCTGTATGATAGTTTGAGGCCTTCATGATGTATCTGCTATGCGTTTTCTCATTTAATCTTTAATAAACGACCAACCGTCTTGCTAATCCTGTGCTCCTGTTTCATTCACTGGGTCATGGCTTGGCCCTGAGCAGGAGGAAGCTCTGCCAGCAGAGGGCAGGCTTCTTGCCCCTGTGGAGTCGAGGTGACTGATGTGCATGGCAGGGCTGTTTGGCCCCTTGTTCACTGGTTAGCATGCCTGGTGTTGGAGTCACCTTGGCATTGCTGAAGACACACCAAAGCAGAAGAAGCTGGTGGGAAGAAAGGGCTGATTTCAGGATTCAGACCCGGGAAAACTCCATCAATGGTAGAGGATGCTGGCACACTCCTGTAGATCCACAGTAGAAAGACACCATCAAACAGCCAGCAAACACCCAGAAGCATGAATGGCCAGATCTCCAAAAGCGCTCTCCATATACCTCAGGGTTGGACTTAAGGTCCACCCACAGATATCCTCTCTCGCAGCAGGGCTCTCCTCCTGGAGACTCATATTTGAAAGCTGAGTTCATGAGGCCATACCTTCTTTTTATTTTATTTTTTCAAATCTTTCAGAAAGAGACAGAAAGAAAAAGAGAAAGAGGCCAAGAGAGAGAATGAGCAAACCAGGGCCTTTCAGCAGAACTCCAGATGGGTATGCCCCCTTGTGTGCATGTGCAACGTTGCGCTCTTGTGTCACTGTGCATCTGGCTAAATGGGTCTTGGAGATTTGCACATACATTCTAATGCTTCGCAAGCAAGCGCTTAAACACTAAGCTATCTCTCCAACCCTGGGGCCATACATTCAAACTGCTACATTCCACCTCTGGCCCCCAAAGACTCACAACCATCTGACAATGATTTTATTTTATTTTATTTATTTATTTATTTTAGTCTTTCAAGTTAGGCTCTTGCTCCAGCCCAGGCTGAAATTCACTATATAGTCTCAGGCTGGCCTCAAACTCACAGCAATCCTCCTACCTCAGCCTCCCAAGTGCTAGGAATAAAGTCGTGTATCACCATTGCTCGCTCCTCACAATGCAAGTTACATAGAGTCTAGTATCAAAGGTCCCCCATAAGCTTCATGAACTTGAACATTGTTCAAAAGTCCCAAGTCTGATGTAAGATTCTCAAGACTGTCTCTTAACTGTGCATCCTATGAAGTCAAAACAAGTTACACACTTCTAGTACATAACAGTACAAAGTAAACATTTCCATTGCAATAGGGCATAACAAGGAGAGACTGAACCAATACAAACCAATAACCATCACATCAAACATCTACCATTTAAGTCCAACAACTATAGCCAGTGAGCTCAGTCTCTGGATTTCTATTCTGCCTGCCAGCTGGGCTGAGTAGCATGAAAAATATTCATGTGAGCCAACAGCACTCCATGGTCGCCTCTACAGTTATGCTGTATCCAGAACATCTACTGCAAACTAAGTTCCATTTTCACAGCCCACTATGATATCCTTATTTGGTATCTAGTCAAGGGATTCCAACAACCATGTTTCAGGTGCCACATCTCAGTAGTGGCTTCTAATTCTACTACAGAGAACAGATTCACTGGCCTTACACAGGGACGTCACCCTGTTTCACATGCCTCCACTCAGCAGCCCCTGGAACTGTGTGCACTACAGGACATGTTTCCCTGCACTTTTCTTGCTTTCAAAACCATTAACATGTGTGATGCAAGCCAAATTAGTTAATCAAAGGGGGATATAAACCTTGATTTTGAAGAGCAGAACATCGCTTTAAAATTTTGTTTTAAGTGACTAGCTTAAAATAGAGTTTGCATTACTATCATCTAGCCTTTCCTGGGTGGATTTCATCCTCAAGCATCTTTTCTATTGTCCCAATGCATGGCAGTTGACCCACCCTTAATGGTGGTAATCTCATTGACATTTAATCTAATTCTAAATCTAAACCTATGCTCTGTGACAGTTCCTTTAAATTTCATTAAATTTTTCTTCTAATAAGCCATACATGTTAAAATATATTTCTGTTCTATTTCTCTTCTGCTAAACACACCAGCCCATTACTTTTAAATTCTACCTTGATCAAACTGTCTGGTCATGGGTAGAACAGAGCCAGGCATTACCAGTAGCCCAACTCTAACAAAGTCTCCAATGTCTGTCCTTCCACTTTGAATGTTCAAAAGCCAAGACTTCATGGTCCACTCTCCTCTAATATGTATTTTCAAACACTTACCAGAAAGAATAGCCCATAAAACTTGGCTTACTGCACTGTGAGGCTTCTCCACACCCAGGTACCAAGTCCGTCCACCTTGCTCCAGCATACACGTTCCAAAACTCCAAAATCCACATCGTCAAATTCATCACAGCAATGTCCCAACATATCAGCAACAATTTGTGTTGCAGGCAGCTTCACACTGCTGGACACACACAGTCAGAAGCAGCTCATGGGGGGAGAGGGTGTATTACAGGCTTATAAATCCAGGGAAGCAGCAACAGCGGTGGAAGACTAGGGCTGACTTCCACACACCACACATGAATAGTGGAGAGTCACCACCAGTCAGCCCGCCAACACCAGCAAGCACAGGCAGAGCTCCAAAACTGCTCTCCACACACCTTAGGGCTGAACTCAAGAACTTCCCTCTGTGACATGTCTCTTCTCCAGGAGTGCTCTACCCACTGGAGACTCAAATTACAAGCCTGAATTTATGGGACCACACATTCAACCTACCATATCTGGGCTTTCTGGGGCAAGGGCTATTGGGCTAGAGGGTGAGATTTTCTAATGCATGTCTGACTCAAGCCTAATCAGGTTGTGAAGGAACATAGGACAGAGCACATAAAGGTGTCTATTTCCAGGCTCTCTTCCTCCTGTCTTTCTCCAGCCTGCAGGCATCACCTTCTCCCCAGGCTGAATTCCTGGTCCTGCTCTCTATTGGTGGGAGCTAGGTTTGTAGGATGAGCATCTGCTAACCTACAGGTGCTTCCTACATCCCTTCACGTTACGGGACTCTGGATAAGGCCCTGCTCAGCCTCCACCCAGGGTTCACTCCTTCTCCACCTACTGAGGTACAAAGAGGACACAAGCCAACAAAGGACACACAGCTCCCCATAATCCACAATGGGTGGTCCTGTCAGTCATGTGACAGCGAGATGGGGGCAGTCAGAGAATGGCACAGCTGGTGGTCCAGCACCCTGCTTCAGGGATGGACACCTGTGCGATGTGCCATGGGTTGACAGTATGTCTAAGGTGTGACAAACCAATGTCTCAGCTTAAATGGTGTGTGACTGTCATACCTGCCCTTTGGTGGATTCAGTTTCTAGTCCTCCCAGGCTGGATGCTAGATGCCGTGTCTCTGCAGCTCAGCTAAGGGCTAGGGATGAGGCACTCCTAGGATCCGTTTCTTGTAGACATTTGAGTTTGGTTATTTGTTTCTTCTCTGTGGAGTATTTCCTGATATACTCTCTGTAGGTTTGATTTTGTGTTCATATAATTGTAAAGCTGGCTTTTGTCATGGAAGGTTTTTCTTTCACCATCTATTATGAGGGATACTTTTGCCAGGTAGAGTAGTTTGGGTTGGAATCCATAGGTTCTTAGACTTTGGAGAGTTTCATTCCAGGCCCTTCTAGCTTTCAGGGTTTCCATTGAGAAGTCTGAAGTAATCATGATGGGGTTACCTTTGAAAGTGGTGCACTGTTTTTCCCTAGCTGCATTTAGGATTTTCTCTTTGGTGTCAATGTTTATAGTCTTAATGATAATATGTCTTGGAAAGGTTCTCCTTTAGTCCAGTCTGGCTGGAGTTCTGTTGGCTTCTTGTATCTTGATGGGCCTTTCTTTTAAGAGACTGGGGAAGTTTTCTTCTATTATTTTGTTAAATAAGTTCTCAATGCCTTTGGTGTGAAATTCTCCTTTTGGTATTCCAATGGTTCTGATATTAGACGTTTAACTGTATCCCACAATAGCCTCATGTTCTGTTCGCAGGAACTTTTGAACTTACTGAAGTTTTTGAACTCTCGAAATGTTTCTTCCATCTTGTCTTCCAGATCAGAGTTTCTATCCACCACTTTGCTGACTCTATTCTTGAGAGCCTCTAGCTAGTTTTGGACTTGTTCAATTAAGTTTGCACTTTCTACTACTTTTCTATGGATCCTTTCCATCACTCTGTCAAGCTCCCTTTTCACATCATTTTTTGATTTTCTTGATGAATCTTGGAATTCATCCCTGCATTTCTTTATGCCTTCATTTAGTATGGCCAGCTGATTTTTAAGGTCCTCTTTTTTTTCCCACTCTTCTTCAAAACCCTTAACTCTCAATGAACTCCTTCCAATATCTTATCAAATTATTCTAGCATAGTGATGGTAGCATACACACAATTATTGGTCCTTTGTTGCTTTCCTGCAAGTTCTACCAGTAGGGTGGTCAGGGTTGCATTGCTCATAGCTTCAATTTGATGTTCTGATCCTAACAACTCTTCTATGTTTTGGTTAGATGCATTCATTGTAGGACTGGGTGGTCTAACTGGGTTTTCTTGCATTTGATTTTTCATGTTATTTCTTTTGTGCTGTGGTCTGCCTACGACAGTGTATGGGCAGGTAGGTGGGTGGATCAGCCTGGGCTCTAGTGCAATGGGAATCTGAGGCAGCCTGGGGCAGTTGCCAAGCAACCTGGGCATTGGCTCCCACTTCCCAAAGCTGACTATCTAATGCCTGACTGGGGACTCAATAGTTTTGAATTGTGTGATTATCATGAGGAAATGGGTAAATGTTATATTGCTGGATGTATCCAGGGTAGGAAGAGATTGCAATCAGTAATTCAACTCATTCCTACTTATAGACTTTCACTCACTGACTCCACTATCACAGATCATTTAATCTATGACATATACTCCTTAAAAAAAATCATTATAATTGAACCATTGGTATCTTGGTTGCAGCTAGTAGAAGACTGATCTGCATTGCAGTTTTTCTGCTCTGACTCATGTCTTATGTTATCTTCTTGTTCTCTCTAGGCAAGCTTAGATAGAATGCATCAAACCCTTTCAACACAAGGTTCAAAAATCAATGTGGTGTTTTTTTTTTCTTTTGTTATGTTTTGTGTTGTTTTCTCTGGATCCTGTATGAGGACCAGAAAGACACATGTGTCACATTGTCCTTGTTTCTACCTATTTGTCATTGGCATTGATTCAATCAATTATATGTATGGAGCATCTATTCATTCCAGGTCAGGGCATTTAACCATGTACATACAGGGTAGTTCTCTACATGGGAGTAGAGTTAGCCAAATGAATTAGCGAGTGTGATTACAAGTATGTTTATCAGGTGCTAAAGGTTCAAAAGACAAAAACATGCTAATCAAGCTATCTTCAGGGAAGCTTTCTCAGAGAAAGCAGTGCCTTAGCTGATCTTTAGAATAAATGACATAGCACTGTTTAGAACAAGAGTATAGGCAGAAATTCTACAAAAAAAGATATCAGGTTCATAGAAAAAGTTATAATTGAGGAAAAAAGTACTTCATAAGTCAAATATGCAGAATAAATTATGAATGAATCACAAGTATAAATACCTAATTTACATGTCCAGTTGGATTTCAAGTTTGCATTTTAAAGTGATGCTTTTTCATTTTACAAAATAATTTGTTTTGGGGAAACAAGCAAGAATGCTGCTTTCTTGGTGAAACTGATACCAGCACAAAGGTGAAGGAAATAGACACAGAGAACACTCAATTCCTACCAAATCAGAGCTCCAGAGACTCCCAAGATCTCATCACTGAAGCCAAGCTAAAAGGAACCCAACAAGGCTCAGTGAATTTTGCTGAAGAGGGAGTGGAAAGAATGTTGGAGCCACACGTTGGGTCATTTTGCACAGAGACATTGCCTCTTACCCATAACTGATGGCTAACCCCAGAATGCACGATCCACATTTCACAATGAGGAGGATCCCTGTGTGGGGGAGGACAGGGAGGAGGCTAATGATGGTATCAACATGACTGTATATACACTGCGAACATAACTAATAAAAATGCTACAAAAATTTTTCCTTCCTCAGTTTCCCTTATCTCCATGCATTTTAATGCCTAATTAGTTCTTGACTATAATAATATTACAGCATCATTAACTATTATGCTTCTCACACATAATCAATAGAATTGAAGAATTCTGTTGATTCTACCTTCAACAGCCATGGTAAATTACAATTCACTTTTAGGTCACCAATTTGGTTTGACTATGGAGGATGACTTTGGGGAAGGAAAAGATTTCCCTAAGGTCATTACCATTTTACTCTCCTCTCTCAAAGCAGAATATATAGGAAGTAGAAAAAGAGCTTTTATTGCCAAAGGCACAGTGACATGGCAGAGCCATGAGAGAGCCAAGAACAAGGAAAACTGATTCTTTTTACCCTTGAATTTAGGGAGACAGGGATTCTCAGGTACTAACTGTTCACAAAACAGACTTGCAGGCATCTTCCTTTTGTAATGTTAGACTTCTATACGCACACTATCTAAGGAGAGAACACCGAGGCAAATTTCAAGCCCTTTTGGAAAAGACTGGTGAGATTTGTCTTTCTACTCAAATAATACAGGACGTTTGTTGGAAAGTAAAATTTGCACATATAATAAAATTACAGTATACTGCTTACTATGTGTCTGTGATGATAAGATAATAAACATACTAGGTTTATGTGAATAAGTACATGAATATGAACGATGGTGGCATGATGATAAAATGCCAGTCATTTCAAAGGAAGGTTAGCTGGTACTTTTCAACACTAAAAAAGGTATAGGAAGTGTCTTTGAGATGACCTTGCCTTAGGGAGAAAGATTTCCTCTAAGTCCTCATGCTTTAAATAGTAGAAGACCATTCCCAAGTTTATGTGTGTCAATGCCCAAATGTTCTAGAGGAGGATCAAGAGATAAATTATTATTGTCCAAACTGCTATGGTTTGATCTTCCTTTAAATTTAGTAAGTAGTATTTTTTTTCTTTTTGGAAAATATTTTATTTTTATTTATTTATTTAATTTTTTATTAGTTATGTACACAATGTATATAGTCATGTTCATACCACTGTTAGCCTCCTCCCTATTCTAGCCCCCTACAGGGACCCTCCTCATTGGGGAATAAGGGTCATGCATTGTAGTGTTAGCCATAAGTTATGGGTAAGAGGCAATGTCTCTGTGCATAATGACCCAATGTGAGGCTCTAATAATTTTTCTGCCACAAATTTCCCTGAGCCATGTCAGGTTCATTTTAGGTCTGCTTCAGTGATGAGGTCTTGGAAGCCTCTATGTCTCTGGAAATCTGGTTTTGTAGGAGTTGAGTATTCTCTGTGTCTATTTCCTTCTCCCTCCAGGATGTAAAACTGTGCACGTGTGCCTAATTCTGAATCTGAACTGCATTATGATGCACAAAAGCAGGCAGACTGTAGTGACTCTTCTGTCACATTAATAGAGGGGTTGGAAGCATTAAACATAACAGATCATAGGGAATGTGTTCTCAAGACAGCCTAAAACAGCATGAATCACTATAATCATGGGTGATTTGAGAAAGAATATGGGAAGAAAGCCCCTTTAATCCCAACTGCTTTACATCTGCTTGTCTACTAAAACATGCCAGTGACTCCCCACAACATTGTCTTGACTTTTAGCACTGAAGACAAGTCTAATTAAATTAAGTACTGTCCTCTTCCTAGACCAATTCTAATTCCAGTGAATGATCAACTCTTCTTGAAAAAATAGAATTTCACCAAAGCTGAGATGTATAATGTAACTAGCACAAAACTAGAAATATTAGGATGAATATTCCAGTAATAAACAAGTGCGTTTTCATTGTGGTTTTCTTTTCTTTGTGGCACTTAATAGTTAAGTTCCAAGGCAAGAAACTGATGAGATATCCTGGAGTTCTTACAATTTGCACTTGAACAAATTATCTGAGACCCTGATTTCCATTCCATCCAGCAGAAGGGCTGGATTTCTCTACACAAGATTTTTCACTGCCTTGTTTTTAACTGATTCTTCTAGTCTTTACTCCAAATCAGGGTTTGGTTGTTGGTCCATGATTTATAAAGATTTAATTTCATACTAGAAATAACTCAATATGACAAATGATAATGAAATTAAAATTAGCATTTTGCGGGCTGGAGAGATGGCTTAGTGGTTAAGCGCTTGCCTCTGAAGCCTAAGTACCCCGGTTCAAGGCTCAGTTCCCCAGATCCCACGTTAGCCAGATGCACAAGGGGGCACATGCGTCTGGAGTTCGTTTGCAGAGGCTGGAAGCCCTGGCGCGCCCATTCTCTCTCTCTCCCTCTATCTGTCTTTCTCTCTGTGTCTGTCGCTCTCAAATAAATAAAAAATAAAAATAAAAAATTATCATTTTGCAAATGAAACAAGGTCCCATGAAGTTAAATGACTTATCCATTATAACAATATTATTTCAGAAATATTTCAGTGTTACTAAAGTCTCGTTCTATCACATCTCATATTGATAATATTGAAAGCTTGCGATCAGAAAAGAGCCATAAATTAATTCCCACAAAATCTAAGTTTTACGCAAAGGAAGGACTGCAGAAATCAGTATGATTCAGCTGCTCAGAAACCCTTGATAAAATGTGACTACCATTTAGGGCCGATGTTCAGCAGAGGAACCATCAGTGTATGTTTTCATTTCTATATCAAAAATAAATGAACTATTTCTGTTTATTAAACATTAACACATCCTCAAAAAGAGGTCAATTCTAAACCCAATAGAGGGCTTTATACAAAATAAGCATTAAATATATTTAGAAAAAAATGTAAAAGTCTTAAAAAGTTAACGGAAGAGAAATTTACAAAAGATCTGTAAGACTTAGACAATTTACTTTATCTCTTTCCACTTTGTCATATCAAGTGCAAACTGGTATATACTATTAAGGTAAGCAGATCAGAACAGATGCATTTCACCTTAACAATACAAATCATTGAACAAATACCTCTGCAGTGAAGAGTGGAGCCTTTAGGGTAGCTGCCCAGTAGAGGAATAGCTGGGTCAGTTAGTAGGTCTATTTTCATCTTTTTCAAGAGATCAACAGTAAATGTTTTTTGTTTTAATTACTATGTTTATTTATTTCGTCTGAAAAAGAAATGAATATTGACAGTCCTTTTGTGTGTCCTTTAGGTAATATAATTGCCTCTTGAGAATATGACCTCATGGATTCACTCCACAGAAACAGTAAACAATGTGACTGAGTTCATTTTCTGGGGCCTTTATCACAATGCAAAGATTGATGAAGCATGTTTTGTGGTGTTTTCTTTCTTCTACATGGTCATTGTTCTGGGAAACCTCCTCATCATGTTCACAGTGTGCCTCGGTAACCTCTTTGAGTCACCCATGTATTTTTTCCTCAACTTCTTGTCATTTGTGGACATTTGTTACTCTTCAGTCACAGCACCCAAGATGATTGTTGACCTGTTAGCTAAGAAAAAAAACCATCTCCTATGTGGGGTGCATGCTTCAACTCTTTGGAGTTCATTTCTTTGGCTGCACTGAAATCTTCATTCTCACTGTCATGGCCTATGATTGTTACGTGGCCATCTGTAAACCTTTGCACTATATGACCATCATGGACAGAGAGAGATGCAATAAGATGTTGCTGGGAACATGGGTCGGTGGATTCTTACATTCCATTATCCAAGTCGCTCTGGTAGTGCAACTTCCCTTTTGTGGACCAAATGAAATTGATCACTACTTCTGTGATGTCCATTCAGTTCTGAAACTTGCCTGCACGGATACCTATGTTGTCGGTGTTGTTGTAACAGCCAACAGTGGCACCATTGCGCTGGGCAGTTTTGTCATTTTGCTAATTTCATATACCGTCATTCTGGTGTCTCTGAGAAAGCAGTCAGCTGAAGGCAGGCGCAAAGCTCTCTCCACCTGTGGCTCCCACATCGCGGTGGTCATCATCTTTTTTGGTCCATGTACTTTTATGTATATGCGACCTGACACTACCTTCTCAGAGGATAAGATGGTAGCTGTATTTTACACTATCATCACCCCCATGTTAAATCCGCTGATTTATACTCTGAGAAATGCAGAAGTAAAGAATTCAATGAAGAAACTGTGGAGTAGAAAAATCTTCTCACAGGACAATGGGAAATAACTGAAACCAATTAGTTCTGCTGCATGATTGTCATTTTCCCAGCCTTGGTTAACTTCTTGGTGCAGTGAAACAAAATCAAATTCACTGGAGTTGGGGAAAAAAGGCGATGTAATAATATGGTCCTGAAATAGGTTTGAAAAAGAAATTCTATTACTCAGACTCTAAAACATGATAACATTCAGATTTTCTACTCCCTTATCTTACCTTTTAACTTTTCTTGATTTCAAAATTAGACTGTTCTATGGAATGTTTAAGTTTTGGAAGGAGAGTTACATACCAGGCCCTCTATTGTACGTATGAAGCAGGAATGACAACCTACACATATAAGCTCATACATTCTGTTAAAAGTTAGTGATAATTATCATACATGAAGATAATGTAATCGGATCATAATCCCTTTCCAACATCTTCTTTTTACCCCTACCTTACCTATTTCATGCACTGAACTCATTCTTCTTTCCATTATTTTGATGACTTTCTGTTCACCCTTCTCCATTACCCATGTGAAAAGGTCAGTCTTGTGGAGGTTTCCTGAAAGTAGCGACAGACACTATGAGACCAGGGCTAACCAACTGTTCTCTAACAGGACCAGAGATACACAGTTTCTTCTTATGATTCGAAATTCTCTAGATGCATGCACCACTTTGTGCATCTGTCTGCACATGGGTACTGAGGCACTGACCCCAGGCTGCCATGCTTTGCAAACAAGGGCTTTACCTTCACTCCAGCACTTCACTTTGTGAGACTGACGTGCTGCCTACCGCACTAAGAGGACGACCGGCATTCACTTTAAAACCTACCTGCGTTTTTCCTTCTTCTTCAGCTTTACTATAGTACAATTCACTGACGAAAATGCCAGACGTTTAACATGATGTGAAGTTTGATGAGCATACAGTGTGAAATGAATGCTAGCCCCAAGTTAATTGTACACATAACATTTAGGTATCTTCTGTGTGTGACTGAATTTCAAGAGCATCCACAATCCATGCCTCTCTGCATACTTATCTTTCAAACCCTTACTACAAAGGCTAATGCAGCTCAGCTTATAGCATTTTAGTGTTAATTTTAATGTTAATGTTAATTTTATTCCAAAATTCAAAATGCTTTCATATTCCTCCATAAAACCAACTCTAAAAAAAATTTAAAAACACATGATGAGTTTATCTCATTAATACCTCATTTCTGAGTACCAACTTCCCATAGTAGCTCCTGTTTAGGTGCTGGTAAAAAAAAAAAAATTAGGAACAGCTTATGGAAGGAACAAGTTTATTTCTGGCTTTTAGTTCAAGGAGAAATTTCGTCATGTGGAGAAAGCATGGCAAGAGCAGAAAAATAGATGCCATAAAACCATAGTAGCAGGCAGAAAATAGAGAGATTGAGTGTTCAGATCAGCCAAGTGGGGCTGAGTTAATACCAGATGCCTCAACTCCTCCAGTGACACACCTCTGCCAGCAAGTTTTCATCACTCAAAGACTTCAGCAACTGAGGATTAAATATGATGTTGAATCAACCACAGATATTTAGTGCTTTTCTACTATGTATGTAACCAATGTGTGCTCCTTTTACTGCAATTTTCTGTAGCTTGACTTCTTATATTAATCCATTCAAAGTTCATTACACAAATTATATTACAGTTTCATTATTTCAAGAACGTGTTTCAGTATAGGCTTTTTTGTAACTTTTTATTGACAATTTTCATACATGTACAAAATGCATTTTTTATTTATCATTTATTTTAAAGGAAAGAGAGAAAAAGAAAGAATGAGAATGGGTGCACCACGGCCTCTTGCCACTGCAAACAAGTTCCAGATACATGCACCACTTTGTGTGTCTGGATTTACATGGATATTGGGGCATAGAAGCCCAGGCCAGCAGACTTCCAAGCAAGTGTCTTGACCACTGATCCATCTCTCCAGTCCCAAAAATATATGTTGATCTAATCCTATCTGTTGTGGGCAGTGTCATGTTGCTGGGATGAACACCCAAATTAGGCACAGTTTAGAGAAGGAAAAGATTTACTTCAAGCTTACAGATGCAGGGGTGAGTTCTTACAGTGATAGAACAAGCTGCTTCCATGCATGCAAGCAGAGCAACACAACCAAAAATACCTTAAATACTGAAAGCAAAAAGCACTAATTGGCACCAAGAACCCAGCCAGAGCTCAGACCATGCTGCAAACTTTTGAGCTGGAGATCAGATTCATCCCCAGTGACACCGTAGGGTTCGGTTCCAGGCACCAGTGGACACCACCTCCAGCAAGATGGCTGGAGACCCAAGTTGCAAGCATTAATAAAACACCTGAGTCTACAGGGGACATACTTTCAAATTACCATTCCTTCCCATTGCCTTATTGTTAGTTTTGCTTTTTTGAAAAAAAAATTATTTATTTACTTTCTAGCAAAGAGAAAGAGCAAGAGAATGAGAAGGGAAGGGTTGGAAATAGGTGCGCCAGGGCCTCCTGTCACTGCAAAAGAACTCCAGATGCATGGGCCACTTGGTGTATCAAGCTTTACATGGGTACTGGAGATTTTAACCCAGGCTGGCAGGGTTTAAAATCAAGCACCTTTTTTACTGTAAATCCATCCCTCCAGCCTGACTTTGAACTTCTGACCCACCTGGTTCCATGTCCCAAATGCGAGGATTACATTATCTAGACCACCGTGCCCAGTTTAAACAGTATTAGGGGTTTAATCCAGGATTTCATGCTTGTTAGGAAAATTCTCTACCAATGACATACATCCCAACCAACTGCTCTTGTTTCGATTTTGTTTTCTTTATCTCATGAATGATCAGTATTTTATTTATTAAAGAATGGGTCTAAAACAACACAGTAAGCCAAGCTGAAAAGAAAAGTTTTCAATAAACATTTTAACACATAAAATTATAACTCATGTAATTATTAGTCACTCTGGGAAATTTTGATCTTAAAGTGTATGATGCACCCAAATGGTAATAGCACCCTTGTTTTCTGAAGAGTCAGTCGTCATGTTTCTCATGTCTGCATAGAGTTCTTATCATTGTCTGATTTTCTGCCTTCTGCTTAACTATTTATTAACAACTTCCAAAAATATAAATAATATACTAGGATGATAATCCCCTCTCAGTACTCTCGAACTGTTTCTTCCATCTTGTCTTCTAGATCAGAGTTTCTATCCTCCACTTTGATGACTCTATTTTGAGAGCCTCTAGAGAGTTTTGGACTTGTTCAATTAAGTTTGCACTTTCTACTACTTTTCTATGGATCCTTTCCATCACTCTGTCAAGCTCCCTTTTCACATCATTTTCTGATTTTATTGATGTATCTTGGAATTCATCCTTACATTTCTTTATGTCTTCATTTAGTGTGGCCAGCTGATTTTTAAGGTCCTCTTTTTTTCCACTCTCCCTCAAAACTTTAACTCTCTTTGAACTCCTTCCAATATCTTATCAAATTATTTTAGCTTAGTGATGGTAGCATCCACACAATTATTGGTCCTTTGTTGCTTTCCTGCAAGTTCTACCAGTAGGGTGGTCAGGGTTGCATTGCTCATAGCTTCAATTTGATGTTCTGATCCTAACAACTCTTCTATGTTTTGGTTAGATGCATTCTTCATAGGACTGGGTGGTCTAACTGGGTTTTCTTGCATTTGATTTTTCATGTTACTTCTTTTGTGCTGTGGTCTGCCCATGACAGTGTATGGGCAGGTAGGTGGGTGGATCAGCCTGGGCTCTAGTGCAATGGGAATCTGAGGCAGCCTGGGGCAGTGGCCAAGCTTCCTGGGCTTTGGCTCCCACTTGCCAAAGCCGCCTATCTACTGCCTGACAGGGGCGCCAAAGTTGCCTGAATTCTCAAGTGGAGCTTGGAGTGGGACTGAGGTACCAAGCCCTGAGGCAGCCCAAACTCTGGCTGGGAACACTGGGACCCAGAAACAGTCTGAGTTTCCCCGCCACAGGAGAATGTAGGATGGCTGGCCGGCAGACAGTTAGGGGAGGGCACCTGAGCTGGCGCAAGTGAGAGACACAGTGTGGGCTTGTGTGGCAGTTGTTGTGGGACTGGGCTTGCCTAACAGTAATGTGGGCAAGTGTGCAGAGCAGTTTAAGCTTCCACACACAGGGATCAATCGTGTGGGAGCGCGGAGAAGGGCACAGCGGCTGTAGGGGTGTGGAGCCGCAGCGGGGTGCGGGGAGCGGTCATGGTGAGTGGGGCCTTGGCAGAGGGGAACAAAGGCTATTTGGTGTTAGGGGTGGTCTACCTGCCCTCGAGGGGATCCACGATTGCCTGTTCCCCCCCACACACTGTGCCCTCCCACTGATTAAAAGACCCAGAAAACCCTTAATGTCTTGTCTTTCTTTTCCCAGGATTTGCAGCTCAGCTAGGTGGTCGCCATCTTGGCCAGAAGTCCCAAGGAGAAATTTTTAGTTTGATATAATCCTACTTGACTTTTTTTCCTGTGCTTTGGGGTTTTGCACAAATGTCTTTGAGAATTCCAACATCCAAATTATGTCGCTGTTTTCTTTCCATAATTTCACAGTTTCGAGAGTCATGAAAAGCTTCGGCTGGGTCTAATGGTACAGGCAAGCGATCCAAGCTCTTGAGAAGACTGAGGCCCATCTGTGGAGAGTAGCAGGCCTGCCTCAGCAACTGAGACTCTGTCTTGGAAGAAATAAGTGTGAACAGGGCTAGTGATGGAGCTTAGTAATAGAGCAACTTTCTAGCCTGCCTTGGCTCAATTCTGCTATGTAAGTTAATCTTCAATCTATTATGATTTCATTTCTGTAAATAGTGATGAACATAGGCCTAGTCCCATTATAGTAATATGTGGATAATTTATTAGAAAGCTATTCTTTTTTTATTTTTTAAAGTACACTCATGTATACATTTTATATTAAGTGTATTGCCTTATAAATATGTATGTGATATTTTTGTATCTATATGAAGCCAAAAACTACAGATGACAACAAATTACATTACATTATTATTTCTGAGATTGTTTTAATTCACTTTATATAATTATCTCTCTTGCATCTATTTTTCTAAGAACAATATGAATTGTTCTTCATTATGACTACAAAAGGAAATTAATATACATATAAGGTTCACGTTTTCCTGAAACATTCATCTGTTTTTAGATATCTCATTTGGTCCTTAATATAGTTCTTTGGATATTGCTGCAATAAACACTGGTGTTCAAGTATCTGTGTGGTATGTTGATTTAGTTTCTTTGGGTAAATATCTAAGGGTGGTACAGTTGAGTCATACAGCCCATTTTTGATTAAGTTATTTTCTTATTGCTCAGCTTTTTGAGTTTTTTGTATATACTATATATTATTCATCTGTTAACTGTATAACGTTAACCAAGAAAGTGAAAGGTCTACACAATGAAAACATAAAAGCACTCAAAATGAAATTGAGGAAGACTTGAAAACAATGGAAAGATCCTTCATGCTCCTAGATTGTGAAGATGGTAATCCTACCAAAGACAATATACAGATTTAATGCAATTCCAATTAAAATCACAACATTAGCCGGGTGTGGTGGCACATGCCTTTAATCCCAGCACTTGGGAGGCAGAGGTAGGAGGATTGCTGAATGTTTGAGGCCACCCTGAGAATACATAGTGAATTCCAGGTCAGCCTGAGCTGGAGTGAATCCCTATCTTAGAAAACCAAAAAAATTAAAAAATAAATAAAATCACAACATTGTGCTTCACAGAATTAGAATAAATGATCTCAGAATTCATATGGAAAGGCAGAAGTCCTCAGATATCCAAGAATATCCTCAGCAAAAGAAATATCTCTGGAGGCATCACCATACCTGGTCTAAAGCCATAGTAATACAAGTGGCATGGTACTGGCATAAAAACAGGAGTATAGACCAACGGAATAGAACTGTGGACCTGGACTTTGGGTCAAGCAACTACAGCTACTTGATATTTGTCAAAGGCCCTAACAATCTAGTCTGGTAAAAAGATAGCATCTTCAACAAATGGTGCTGTCCAAACTGGATAACCAAATGCAGGAAACTGAAACTTGATCCACACATCTCGCCATGCACAACACCTAAATTGAAATGGAAAAGACCTCAATGTAAGACTAGAAACTCTGCCGGTCATGGTGGCACATGCCTTTAATCCCAGCACTTGGGAGGCAGAGGTAGGAGGAGCGCTGTGAGTTCAAGGCTACCCTGAGACTACATATTTAATTCCAGGTCAGCCTGAGCCAGAGTGAGACCCTACCTTGAAAAACAAAACAAACAAACAAAGACTAGAAACTCAGCTGCTAATGGAATAAAATATAGGAGAAACTTTCCATGATATAGGAATGGGAAAAGACTTCTTGAATAAAACCCCAGTAGTACAGGATCTTAAACAGTCACTCAACCAATGGGATCACATGAAGCTGAAGAGTTTCTTCACAGGCAAGCATACAATAATCAAAGCCAATAGATTACCACCGGATGGGAGAAAATATTTGCTGACTATTCAACTGACAGAGGCCTAATCTCTAGAATCTACAAAGAACTCAAAAACCTAAACTATAGAAAGTCAAACAACCCACTCACAAAATGGGGCAAACAGCTGGACAGCCAGTTCACAGAAGAAGAAATACTAATGGCAAACACACATGGTCTATTGTGCTTCCAAGTGAATTTTAGTTTAATTTTCTTTTTCATAAAGAATGTTGTTGGAGCTGGAGAGCTGGATTAGTGGTTAAGCACTCGCCTGTGAAGCCTAAGGACACAGGTTCTATGCTCGATTCCCCAGGACCCACGTTAGCCAGATACACAAGGATGCACACACGTCTGCATTCGTTTGCAGTGGCTGGAGGCCCTGGTGTGCCCATTCTCTCTTTCTCTCTCTGCCTCTTTCTCTCTGTCACTCTCAAATGATAAACAAAGAAACAACAACAAAAAAAACTAAAAAAAGAATGTTGTTGGCATTTTGATAATTAAGGCATTGGATCTGTAGATGGATTTGGGTCAGATAGCCATTTTAACAACACTGTTTCTTCAAATTCCTAAGCAGGAGAAAGCTTCATCTTTTAGTGTTTTCTGGAATGTGCTTCTTGAGTACTTAAAGTTTTCACTGTAAAAGTATTTAACTTCCTTGGTTAGATTTATTCCAAGATATTTTTGAGGGCACTATGAATGCGATTATTTGCCCATTTGCTTCTTTAGCATGTTTGTCATTGGTATATAGGAGGGCTACTGATTTTTGAATGCCAATCTTGCATTTCTTTAATTCTCAGAGTTTTCTGGCGAAGTCTTCAGGACACATATAGAGTCATATCATCTACAAGTAACAAAAATTTTACTTCTTCCTCTCTTATTTGCAACCTTTTATTAACTTCTCTTGTCTTATTGTTATAGCTAAAACTTCCTTCCAGTATTCTACTGAATAAGGGATAAAGTGGGTATCTGTGTTTGTTCCTGATTTTTTGTTAGAAGGATTCAATTTTTTCCTGTTGATTACAATGTCAACTATTGCTTTCCTGTGCATAGCCTTTATTATGTTGAGGAATGTTTTTTTAACTAGTTTCTTCAGGTGTCATGTTGAATTTTTTTTTTAATTTTTATTTATTTATTTGAGAGCGACAGACACAGAGAGAAAGACAGATAGAGGGAGAGAGAGAGAATGGGCGCGCCAGGGCTTCCAGCCTCTGCAAACGAACTCCAGACGCATGCGCCACCTTGTGCATCTGGCTAACATGGGACCTGGGGAACCGAGCCTTGAACCGGGGTCCTTAGGCTTCACAAGCAAGCTCTTAACCACTAAGCCATCTCTCCAGCCCTCATGTTAAATTTTTAGAAGCCTTTTCTGCATTTTTGAACCAATCATACGATTTTTTTTTTGTTTTTGAGTCCAGTTATGTGATATATTAAATTTTTTGATTAGTGCACATTGGGCCATCCCTGAATTTCTGGATAAAGCCAACCTAATGACAATTAATTATGCTTTGGATGTGCTCTTTGAACATAGTTTTCAAATATTTTTGAGAGTTTTTACATGTATGTTCACCATGGAGACTGGTTTATGATTTTTCTCATATATTTATCTGATTTAGGTAGTGTATTTCTGACTTTGTAAAGAGATTTGGTAGTTCTCTTTCATTTCTAATTTTATGGAATAGTATTTTAGATCATTAATTGTACTTAAATGGAGATTTGTTTAAAATGCAGATGTCTAAGATAAAACTACTTAAACCAATGTAAGTAAGATTTATTTTTTAGTCATACAGAAAATTAAAACTAGGATATCAATGACGTGACACAGCCTTCTTGTTGAGAAGGAGTTATGGAAGTATACATGTTTTAGAGCCTTGTCACATGACTTAACAGAATATTTCATGCTTAAAGGAAGATGCTAAAAATATTTTTTAAAGAAACAAAATAATAATTTAATGCAGAAGACAAAAGCAGAAGCAAACACATGAGGTTTGAGTATAGATGTATAAAAGGAAAGGCTTATTTCCACCTCCAGATGTATAAAAATAAATACACAAAACACACCAGGAACTCAAACTTCTTCCCTAGGGACCACAATAAAATGCCATGTGGAGATTGGTGGAGATTATTGCTTATCATAAGGAGAACTATAATACGGAAGACAAAAGTTTTTAAAATGTAGTAAAATCAGTAAAGCAGTGTTAAGATGCCAAAAGGGAAGAAAAGTATAAAGCTATATGATGACATATACTCTAAACCAACTATATAATTATCATTTTTGCATAATATTATAAACATTCCAAGTAAGTAAAAGATAGTGACATTAAAAATGACTAAAGTGAAAGATGACCAAAGAAATTCCACAAAGCACCAATTTACTTAAAATGTCTTAGCAAAGGCAGAGTATGGAAAAGAAGTTGACCAGGGGTGAGGAGGAACATAATCTATGATAAAATGGCCAGTTTTCTAAACATCCTTAACTATCCTAATATGTGCCCTCATAGTAACTCTAAAAAACTAAATACAACCAAATTTTATGACTCATAAAGAGTAATTGTTTTCATGTACTACATATTTGCTGTTAGAGATGTGGAGTTCACAAAGCCGAGCAGAAGCAAACACATGAGGTTTGAGTATAAATGCATAAAAGAAAAGGTTTATTTAACTACAAGCAGAGAATTACAAAATGTAAAATTGCATTAGTAACAGACATCCTAATGAACACTCAGTAAATTCTTAATGATAACACAGATAATTACACGTGTCTATTATTTTCCAGAAAATTATAAGGCGCTCAGGGTATTTCTTGGTAGCCAAATACTGGCCTTTCACAAGCAATACCCTGGGTTCCACCTCCAGGATGTATAAAAATAAATACGTAAAACACACCAGGAACTCAAACTTCTTCCCTAGGGACCAAAATAAAATGTCATGTGCAGGTTGGTGGAGATCATTTCTTATCATAAGGAGAACTATAATTTTCTCTTCTGGTTATGAAGAAGAGAAGAAAAAGCCTAAGTTACATAAGCAGCAAATTACAAATACTAGGCATCAAAAACTATATAATATATGAGACTGGAGATTCATGATCCAGATTTTGGTAAGATATTTATAAATCAGTTTATGATTGCTTTGGAAACTTGAATCTAAAAGGATGCTAGCTGGTGAGTTGGTTACTTGATGATATATATTTAACTCTCAAGAAACATAGTCTTGAGATGAAATAGAAATGCACTTTTAGCATATTGTCTTTATGTAAAACTTTAGTTTTTCATTTTAGTTTGAAAATTCTCAGGAATAATTTGGTTCTATATTATTGACTATAATAGATTAGTTTTACAGAGAAAGTATTTCTGTCTTGAACTCTTTTTATGTGGGATGGATGGCCTCCTATCAATGACTGATTTGACAGGTGGTAGCAGTCACCAAGAATGTGTGTTTTGTAATTTTTAAGCAAAAATTGGGAAAATAGGAAGTAAAATATTAGTACCAGTCATTGTGCTGAGGAAGAGGCCAAGAGAGTAGTTGTAAGGAAATGATTTAGTTAATTTCAGTGATGAGAGAACCAAAATGATTATAAAAGAAAATATTTTCTGTTTCACCATAGCACTCACAAACATGAGATGTTTACTGGAAACATATTTATTCCTATGTTAATAATATATATCAGTTAGAAGCCATTTTGAAAATACCTTTATTATAGATTATACTGCAAATATATTGTAAGCCAAAAAGATTAAAAGAGTTAAGTTAAGTGAAGTTAAGGGAGATCAATGTCTACTGTGGGTGACATGGCATATGCTAGAAAGATAAGATCAGCACGAGTCCTGCCTAGATTTTTGGAGATCTTCACATGAAAACAAAAACATGTTTTATAACTATAAAAATTTATTGTGTAAAAATTGAAAAATCTTACATTTTGGATTAAAAACAAACATCAAAGAGCTAGATGTGATGGACCACATTTATAATCCCAGTACTTAAAGCATGAATACCCCATGTTTGAGGACATCCTAGGCTGCAGAGTGCGTTCCATGTCAGCTTAGTAAGAGTGCGACCCCATCTGAAAAAGACACATGACTGTCGGAAACAGTCTTAAAGATCATTAATTCTAGTTCCCTCACTTTACAGAGAGGAACTGTATGAATGAAGAAAATAATATCCCAAATTTAAGAAGTAAAAATCATTCATCCAAATCTTTTTTCACACTTATTTTTCGTACTTGACCAATAGCTAAGAATATAATAATCACTAATAATGCTTCAGAGAAAAGATATATTTTCTTTTAAAAGTATTTATTTATTTATTTAAGAGCTTAAGACAGAGAGAGAGAAAGAGGCAGAGAGAAAGAGAGAGAGAGAGAAGGAGAGAGAGAATGGGCACACCAGGGCCTCCAGCCACTGCAAACGAACTCCAGATATATGTGCCACTTTGCTCATCTGGCTTATGTGGGTCGTAGGGAATCGAGTGTCAAACCATGGTCTTAGGCTTCACAGGCAAGCACTTAACTGCTATGCCATCTCTCCAGCCCAAGAATAGATACATTTCTTCCTAAAACTGTGTGTGAGCTGTGAGTTTGTCACTTTCCAGAGCTGGTATATGTATTAAGACTCTGAACTGATTTGGCTTCTTGTTTACATATTGACACTTGCTTAAATAATAATCTAATTTTCTAAACACTTTATTTATATTTGACTAAAATGGTGCAAAGACTGAAATTCAGAAAGTACCTGGAGTTTTCCTAATTGACTCAAATATGTATGCAAACCTTGAAGTTTGGAAAGGCAGAGTTAATTCTATCCTCTGGCCTCCACATGTGTACCATGGTGTGTGTATGCACTCACACATGCTCAAGCACTTGCTCTCTCTCCAGAAACACAAATAATAAAAGTAATATTTACTAAATATTGATTTATATTAATAAAAATGGATTTGTGGTAATACCTTCTACATACATACTAGCTCATATCTGATATTTGTTGGTACATTGTGATAAATGAGAGTTACCTGATTTATACTTGTTTGCTTAATAATATGAATGCCTAAGAGAAAATCCATCACAAGGAAATATTGAATATTAAATTATGCTTTGGAAACAGGTAACCTTATTCATGATGTTTCACCAAAAGTAGCCATGTCCAGTAAGTCAGGGACTGATCACAAGTTGCTTTATGATTTGATGGAAACCCATTTTCACAGAGAGTCTTGATAGACATTTTTTAAATTATTTATTTATTTATTTATTTATTTGAGAGCGATAGACACAGAGAGAAAGACAGATAGAGGGAGAGAGAGAGAATGGGCACGCCAGGGCTTCCAGCCTCTAAACGAACTCCAGATGCGTGTGCCCCCTTGTGCATCTGGCTAACGTGGGACCTGGGGAACCGAGCCTCGAACCGGGGTCCTTAGGCTTCACAGGCAAGCGCTTAACCGCTAAGCCATCTCTCCAGCCCTTGATAGACATTTTAATTGAACATCCAGTTTTTATTATCTGACATAACTGAATAACATTAATCAATTAATTCTTAGTAATTCTTCAACTAGAATACACTCTTCTGCAGACACTGGTAAGCATGTACCTGTATTATGTCACTTCAGATGGTGTTCTTTCCAAATGCGACCATGGAAAACAGCAGTGACATCACTATGTTTATCCTCTTGGGACTTTCCAGTAATAATAACATTGAAGTCTTTTGCTTTGTACTATTTTTATTTTGCTACATTGCCATTTGGATGGGAAATGTGCTCATCATGATCTCTATTACATGCTCTCAGCTCATCCACCAACCCATGTATTTCTTTCTCAACTACCTCTCAATTTCTGACCTCTGCTACACATCCACAGTGACTCCTAAATTAATGGCAGACCTCCTGACAGAAAGGAAGATCATTTCCTACAATAATTGCATGGCACAGCTCTTCACAACTCATTTATTTGGAGGCATTGAGATCTTTATTCTCGCTGCGATGGCCTATGACCGCTACGTGGCCATCTGCAAGCCCCTGCACTACACCGCCATCATGAGCAGGCGTAGGTGTAACAAAATCATCATAGCTTGTTGTACCGGAGGATTTGTACACTCAACCAGTCAGTTTCTTGTCACCATATCTTTACCATTTTGTGGCCCCAATGAGATTGATCACTATTTCTGTGACGTGTATCCTTTGCTGAAATTGGCCTGTTGTGACACACATATAGTAGGACTGTTAGTCATTGCAAATTCCGGCTTCATTGCTTTGGTGACTTTTGTTGTCCTGATGTTGTCTTACTTTTTTATATTATACACCATAAGGGCATATCCCATGGAGAGCCGCAGCAAAGCTCTTTCTACCTGCAGCTCACACATAACAGTTGTGATCCTGTTTTTTGTACCTGCATTATTCATCTACATTAGACCAGCCACAACATTTCCAGAAGACAAGGCGTTTTCTCTCTTCTACACCATTATTGCTCCTATGTTCAACCCTCTGGTATACACACTGAGGAATGTGGAGATGAAGAATGCCCTCAGGAAAGTTTGGTGTCATCAAATATTTCTTAAACAAAAGTAAGTTGCTGTTGAGCTTTCTCCACTTTGACTGAAATTTAAGCATTATTATTGTTTAAATTGCCTTCTGTTAGAACTCATCATTAGAGTTATGTTACAGCAGCATGAGATAACTGATTTCTTAAAAATAAAGGATCAGATTTGGGAAATGTATCTATGGGTTAAAAGGACTTGCTGTGCAAGTGTCATGACCAGAGGTTGTACCCACAGAATCTATAGAAAAACTGGACACAGTAGAACATATCTGTAATCACAGTCCTCCTATGGCAAGATGGCAGGTGGAGCAAAGAAAATTCTGCATGTTTTCAGGAGGGTAATCTGTCCTAGCAGCTGTGAATGGCACGAGACTGTGCCTCAAACAGGGTGGAAATGAGGAACAACACCCAAAGTTGTTTGCCGATGTCCATACACATGCTATGACGTGTATAAGCCTGCGCCCCCCCCCCCCCAACACACACATCATGCACAGGCAAGAGGATTACTGCTATTGAATTTTACACAACTGGCTTAAAAGGCACAACTTAGCATCACTCCAGAAGTCCTCCTCATTCCATTTATAATTAATGTGTTTGAAAGGTAGCCATAAACTTCATTTCTAAAATCAATTTGAATAACCTGCTCTGAACTTTTCAGACTCAGAACAACACAGATTATCCAACTTATTGTCTGTCTTCTTATTTTGTTGGTAGGAATCATTCCTTCTGTGTGATCTGTTGTATGCTATTATTATCATGTAATATCTTATGTATAACACAATTATTCATCTTTCCACTCTTTTGTAGCTGAATAGTTGGGCATAATTCTATTTGGCAGTTTTATGCATTTCACTATTTCGAATGTTTTGGAACATGACTGTTATCTGAAGATGTCTTTTATTGTTTCCTCATTAAATTTTATAATTAAGATCTAATTCTTTTAAAAATATTTTATTTACTTATTGTTTACTTATTTATTTGCAAGAGAAGAAGGAGGTGGATATGCTAGGGCCTGTTGCCACTGTAAATGAACTTTAGATGCATGTACCATTTTTTGCACTTTTTCTTTAGGTGAGTAGTGGGGAATCAAACCTGGACCATCAAGCTCTTCAAGCAAGTGCCTTTAAGCACTGAGCTATCTCTCCAGCCCAAATTTAAGTCTTTAATGCAGCAGTTGTGCATGTATTTAGTATAATAGTCTTACATAATATATCACTCTTATAAAATAATATATATTCAATTAAAAAACGTAGAAAAAACTTTAAAGAAAGAGAATAACTGGGTCTGACTCTATAGTCAACCTTTCTGGGAATCTCCATATTTCCATCCATAGTGGTTGTACCATCTTGCATTCCCACCAACAGTGAATGAGGGTTCCTATTTCTGCACATCCTCACCATCATTTTTTTTTTCATTTGATTTTTTAATGTTTGCTATCCTTATGGGGATAAGGTGGAATCTCATGGTTGTCTTAATTTGCATTTCCCTGATGATTAGGGATGTTGTACATTTTCTTAAATGTGTGCTTGCCATTTGTATTTTTTTCCTTTGAGAACTCCCTGTCCAGTTTTTTGCCCCATTTGTCAGTGGGTTGTTTGACTTTATTGTTTAGGTTTTTGAGTATGGGCTGTAGTGATTGTTCAGTGGTTAAGGCACTTGCCCACAAAGCCTAAGGGCCAGAGTTTGGTCCCCCAGTGACAATGTAAAGCCAAACACAGTGTGGTGAATACAACTAGAGTTCATTTACAATGTGTGACCAAAGGCCCTGGTATGTTCTCTTTCTCTCTCCTCTCTCCCTCTCTCTCTCCTTCTTTGTCTTGCTCTTTATCAAACAAATAAATGAATAAAATATTTAAATGAAGAAATATGTGAGTATTATGACATAGCTAGCGTCTATACAACTGGATATGAGATAAATTAATATAAATATTATTGTCAATTCAAGTCAAAAAAAGAAATCTCTAGAAACAGTAGTTTATCCAATGGAGATGAAATAAAACTCCCTAGGGACAGGGTTTAGTGGAGCACTTTTTTAATCCCAGCAGCCTGGGCCAGAGCAAAACCCTACCTTGAAAAATAAATTTAAAAAATGTACAATCTCCCTAGAATGCCTCCAATGATTGGTTTGGCAACATTCACCTTTTCGTAAACTCTATTGGAAATTTTATTAAATAGTGTTTTCTCTTCTGCTAATGTAATTGCTTGTGATATTTTAAAAATATACGTCCTATAAATTCTTAAAAGCAGAAATTTTGTATCATAGCCTGTCAGGAAAAAAGGAATGCCATTTTAAGAAGCCATGCTATATTTTCTTTTTTAAATTTTATTTATTTGTTTGCAAGGTAAGAGAGGGAGAGAGAGAGAGCAATCATGCTATATTTTCATATTAACATTGGACTCACAAATACACAAACATAATGTATAAAAAATTGTATTGTATTGTATATATGCAAGTAGAAGAATAGATTAACAAGGGTGAAAAGGCCCAAAGTGAGGTTGGGGAAGAGAATGAGTAAAGGAAAAGTGAAGAGAGGGCTAAATCAAAATCTAAGAGAATATAAATAAATCATATGGAACCCTCTAGTTTTTGACAATGGAACACTCAAGAGCCATAGATTGTTACTAGAAAATTTTCAGTGCTAGGAATGGGATACCATCCAGTGAGTTTTGGCCAGGGAGGTCCCTGATGCCCCCAAAACATTATAGGCTGTTGCAGAAGCCCTTGGTTTCCCACCAGGAATAGATGGCAAGACCCTATTGCTGAAGACTCCACATACTTGCGCTGCAAGGTCACTGAGAAATCCTGCTGGAACTGAGCTGATAACCTCCTTCATGTAGACAAGTTGACAGAAAGCTGGAAGAAGCCATTCTACATGCAGGTCAATGGGAGAAAGAGATACCACTAGTGAAGATACTCAACAGTGGACACTGCAAGCCTTATAATTAGCAAGGCAGGTCAAATGAGCCAAAGGTTGAAATAGTGACAGGTCTATCATGGTGGAAACAAACTGCCCTCTCACTGGACTGGAGGCCCACTCCATGGGAGTGAATACATCATTGATACTGAAAACTTAAAACAGGGGTAGTAATGAGTCCTAGGTGTGTAACATCTGCTGATGTATGGATAAATGTATATACAATGCTTATCAAACTGCCCAGTGAGTGAGCACTTTTGTTAATATTCATACCCTTATATAAATACTACTCTCATTTTGGATAGAGAATCTTCTCTTTTCAGATGGCAGCGACCTTGGGACAACTCAGAAGGTATCATGGTGCAAGAAAGAAGTGACTGGAATACTGAGTAATATCTCTATCTCACATTCCAAGGCTCAGGAACTGATGCAGAAGAGGTGGGGAAAAGAATGTAAGAGCCAAAGGAAGGGTAGGACTCCTTACAACGTGCTCTCTCCAGACATAAAATGGCCTGCATATCCATGACCTCACTGTGCGTGACACTACCTACACAAGACCATCATAAGAGGAGGAAAAGATCTTGACATAAAAATAAAAGAGAGACGGATTGAGAGGGGGAGGGGATATGATGGAGAACAGAATTTCAAAGAAGAAAGTGGGGAGAGGGAGGGTATTACCATGGGAATCTTTTATAATCATGGAAGATGTTACTAAAGATTGAGAGAAATAGAATTTTATGGTACCATTGCCATTTGGGTCTAAATTAGTGTTTCCCACCCCTTCTAGGTCCTCCCCTCCCTCCCCATCCATCCTAGTGTCTAGTCCACAAGATGCTTGCTGGGTATGTAAGGTATCTTGGGTAGATTCAGGTTAGGTGCTGTAGATGAGTGAGACTATGTGATGATTTTTTTTTTTTTCTGTGATTGGGTAAGTTCACTGAGGATGATCTGTTCCAGGTTCACCCATTTTTCCTCGAATTTATTTGTGTCATTTTTTCTTACTGCTGTGCAGAATTCCATTGTCTAGATATACTACATTTTAGTTATCCATTCTTCTAGTGATGGACACCTGGATTGATTCCAGCTCTTAGCTATTATGACTTGAGCCGCTACAAACATGGTTGAGCAAATCTCTCTGGCTTATGGTTTGAAGGTTTTAGGGTAGATGCCCAGTAAGGGAATAACTGGGTCTGTTGGTAACTCTATAGTCAGGTTTTTCAGGAGTCTCCATAATTGCTCTCCAAAGTGGTTGTACCATCCTACATTCCCACCAACAGTGGATGAGTGTTCTTACTCCTCCACATCCTCACCAGCATTTATTTTCATTTGATTTTTTGATGTTGCTATACCGAAACAAGCAAGGGTGCTGATTTCCTGATGAACCGGATACCAGCACAAGGGGGAAAGAGACCAATACAGAGAAAAATCAACTCTTACCAAATCAAAGAGCCAGAGCCTCAGAGGCCCCCAATATCTCATCACTGAAGCAGACCAAACATGAACCCAACATGGCTAAGGGAAATTTTGCGGAAGAAGGGGTGGAAAGAATGTCAGAGCCACATGTTGGGTCAGGACATTTATCGTACCAATAACTGTGAGCTAACTCCACAAGGTATGACCCATATACCTCAACAAGGAGGGGCCAATGGGGAGGGAGTAGGTCATGGATGAGGCTAATAATGGTACCATACTGCCTGTATTTGCTGAATAGAAAACTAACTCTCTCTCTCTCTCTCTCTCTCTCTCTCTCTATATATATATATATATATATATATATATATAATTATATATTCATTTTATATATAATTATATAAAATAAATATAAATTATATAAATATAAATATATATAATTTATATATTTATATATAATTTATATATTATATATAATATATATAAATATATATATATAAATTATATAAATATATATTTAATTATATATTATATTTATTCATATATATGTATGATTAAAAAAATTGAGAGAAATAAAAAAATTCTTCTTCAATTTATGGCATAATAAAAATAAATCTGATTATATAGAAAATTAAATGAAAGAGGAGAGATTTTTGGCCCAAAACAGAAATTACTCAATACAGGGGGAAATTCATTTAAAAATTATAAAATGAAAAATATGAAACTATACATATTATAGATATAAAATTTAATATGACTATGATATCAATAGCACTATAAAGATTTGTTTCAAAATCATTGTTTAGTAATATGTGTCTTAACAATTTCCAGACTATTACAAAACAAATAGTATATTAAGTGCACAAAAGTAGGATTTCTGTTAGAAACGTGATGGGTAAAATATACTGATGCACTAAGATGTACAAAAGCAGAAATCCAGAGCTTCTGAGAACTCAACTCATAAGTAGAATTAAAGCATGCTCACCAAGGCTCAGGGAGTTTTTGGGAAAAAAAATATATGAGTCACAGGGTGGGAAGGAAAATCCAGATGTATCCCCCCCCCATGACTGTCTGCGGCTCTCACAACTCATGACCTAAAGTTCCATAGTGAATACCAGCAATCACACTAAGGAAGGCCCTCAGTGGAGAGGGGGAAAGAAGGAATAAATGATGGTACTGACATATGATGTGTCCATACAGTTTCTACTTAATAAAAAATAAAAGAAAGAAGATAATAATGTAATAATCATATAATTTACATAGCACTCATGAAACAATGAAAGCTTGGGGAAAAAAATTGGCAGATATTAGCATCTGCAGCAGTGCCAAATGTGTATGAGTGCACACACACACACGACAAAATCAATGCAAAGACAAAAGTCAATATTAATTTCTAAGCCATTAAACATTCCAAGAAATTGCAACATAGAAGCACATATCAATTCTAAGTTTATATGGAGGATTTGATGCAAAGTAGCTCTAATGAACATATCTAGAACATCACATTCAATGAGTGAATTATTTCAAAGTGGTGATTATTCATTAAAGTTCCAGCAATGACATCCAGCTTGGATCTTCACCTCATAACAGTATTCATATCTGCAAGAGCTCATGGTGAATGAAGTTCATAAAGATTCAAGGACTCACAAGTGCTGAAAAACATGCTTAATGGCTTATTAATGAAGGCTTAAATGGGTTTTGCACACATGCAAACAGAGAGAACAGTAATAAAGTAACCATCACATTGATATTTGAACCATATTTTTAAAGGACTTAATACTTTTGAATTGTGTGATTATCATGAGGAAATGGGTAAATGTTATACTGTTGGATGTATCCTGGGTAGGAAGAGATTGCAATCAGTAATTCAACTCATTCCTACTTATAGACTTTCACTCAATGACTCCACTATCACAGATCATTTTATCTATGACATATACTCCTTACTAAAAGTCATTAGAATTGAGCCATTGGTATCATGGTTGCAGCTAGTAGAAGACTGATCTGCATTGCAGTTTTTCTGCTCTGACTCATGTCTTATGTTATCTTCTTGTTCTCTCTAGGCAAGCTTAGATAGAATGCATCAAACCCTTTCAACACAAGGTTCAAAAATCAATGTGGTTTTTTTTTTTTTTTTTTTTTTTCTGGATCCTGTATGAGGACCAGAAAGACACATGTGTCACATTGTCCTTGTTTCTATCTATTTGTCATTGGCATTGATTCAATCAATTATATGTATGGAGCATCTATTCATTCCAGGTCAGGGCACTTAACCATGTATATACAGGATAGTTCTCTACATGGGAGTAGAGTTAGCCAAATGAATTAGCAAGTGTGATTACAAGCATGTTTATAAGGTGCTAAAGGTTCAAAAGACAAAAACATGCTAATCAAGCTATCTTCAGGGAAGTCTTCTCAGAGAAAGCAGTGCCTTAGCTGATCTTTAGAATAAATGATATAGCACTGTTTAGAACAAGAGTATAGGCAGAAATTCTACAAAAAAAGGATATCACGTTCACAGAAAAGGTTATAATTGAGGAAAAAAGGACTTCATAAGTCAAATATGCAGAATAAATTATGAATGAATCACAAGTATAAATACCTAATTTACATCTCCAGTTGGATTTCAAGTTTGCATTTTAAAGTGATGCTTTTTCATTTTACAAAATAATTTGTTTCGGGGAAACAAGCAAGAATGCTGCTTTCTTGGTGAAACTGATACCAGCACAAACGTGAAGGAAATAGACACAGAGAACACTCAATTCCTACCAAATCAGAGCTCCAGAGTCTCCCAAGACCTCATCACTGAAGCCGACCTAAAAGGAACCCAACAAGGCTCAGTGAATTTTGCTGAAGAGGGTGCGGAAAGAATGTTAGAGCCACACGTTGGGTCATTTTGGACAGAGACATTGCCTCTTACCCATAACTGATGGCTAACCCCAGAATGCACGATCCACATTTCACAATGAGGAGGATCCCTGTGTGGGGGAGGACAGGCAGGAGGCTAATGATGGTATCAACATGACTGTATATACACTGCGAACATAACTAATAAAAATGCTACAAAAATTTTTTTCCTCAGTTTCCTTTATCTCTATGCATTTTAATGCCTAATTAGTTCTTGACTATAATAATATTACAGCATCATTTACTATTATGCTTCTCACACATAATCAATAGATTTGAATAATTCTGTTGACTCTACCTTCAACAGCCATGGTAAATTAAAATTCACTTTTAGGTCACCAGTTTGGTTTGACTATGGAGGATGACTTTGGGGAAGGAAAAGATTTCCCTGAGGTCATTACCATTTTACTTTCCTACTCAAAGCAAACTATATAAGAAGTAGAAAAAGAGCTTTTATTGCCAAAGGCACAATGACATGGCAGAGCCATGAGACAGCCAAGAACAAGGAAAACTGGTTCTTTTTACCCTTGAATTTAGGGAGACAGGTATTCTCAGGTACTAACTGTTCACAAAACAGACTTGCAGGCATCTTCATTTGTAATTTAGACTTCTATACCCACACTATCTAAGGAGAGAACACCGAGGCAAATTCCAAGCCCTTTTGGAAAAGACTGGTGAGATTTGTCTTTCTACTCAAATAATACAGGATGTTTGTTGGAAAGAAAACTTTGCACATATAATAAAATTACAGTATACTGCTTACTATGTGTCTGTGATGATAAGATAATAAACATACTATGTTTATGTGAATAAGTACATGAATATGAACGATGGTGGCATGATGATGAGAAAATGCCAGTCATTGGAAAGGACAGTTAGCTGGTACTTTTCAACACTAAAAAAGGTATAGGAAGTGTCTTTGAGATGACCTTGCCTTAGGGAGAAAGACATCATGTAAGTCCTCATGCTTTAAACAGTAGAAGACCATTCCCTAGTTTATGTGTGTCAATGCCCAAATGTTCTAGAGGAGAATCAAGCAAGATAAATTATTATTGTCCAAACTGCTATGGTTTGATCTTCCTTTAAATTCAGTAAGTAGTATTTTTTTTTCTTTTTTGAAATATTTTATTTTTATTTATTTATTTAATTTTTTATTAGTTATGTACACAATGTATACAGTCAAGTTCGTACCATTGTTAGCCTCCTCCCTATCCTCCCCCCCTCTATAGGGACCCTCCTCGTTGGGGAATATGGGTCATGCATTTTGGGTTAGCCATAGTTATGGGTAAGAGGCAATGTCTCTGTGCCTAATGACCCAATGTGAGGCTCTAACAATTTTTCTGCCACAAATTTCCCTGAGCCATGTCAGGTTCATTTTAGGTCTGCTTCAGTGATAAGGTCTTTGAAGCCTCTATGTCTCTGGAAATCTGGCTTTGTAGGAGTTGAGTATTCTCTGTGTCTATTTCCTTCTCCCTCCAGGATGCAAAACTGTGCGCGTGTGCCTAATTCTGAATCTGAACTGCATTATGATGCACAAAAGCAGGCAGACTGTAGTGACTATTCTGTCACATTAATAGACATCCTTGAGGGAATGCAGGCCCCATGGTTTCTCAGAGCTTTTGTGTAGCACTGCTGCTACAGGAGACTGGTAAAAGCAGAGTTCAGGGGTGGGAAGCATTAAACATAACAGATCATAGGGAATGTGTTCTCAATACAGCCTAAAACAGCATGAGTCACTATAATCATGGGTAATTTGAGAAAGAATCTTGAAAGAAAGCCCCTTTAATCACAACTGCTTTACATCTGCTTTTCTACTAAAACATTCCAGTGACTCCCCACAACATTGTCTTGACTTTTAGCACTGAAGACAAGTCTAATTAAATTAAGTACTGTCCTCTTCCTAGACCCATTCTAATTCCAGTGAATGATCAACTCTTCTTGAAAAATAGAATTTCCTCAACCTGAGATGTATAATGTAACTAGCACAAAACTATAAATATTAGGATGAATATTCGAGTAAAAAACAAGTGCATTTTCACTATGGTTTTCTTTTACTTTGTGGCACTTAATAGTTAAGTTCCAAGGCAAAGAAACTGCTGAGATATCCTGGAGTTCTTACAATTTGCACTTGAACAAATTATCTGAGAATCTGCTTTCCATTCCATCCAGTAGAAGGGCTGGATATCTCTACACAAGATTTTTCACTGCCTTGTTTTTAACTGATTCTCCTAGTCTTTGCTCCAAATCAGGGTTTGGTGGTTGTTCTATGATTTATAAAGATTTAATTTCATACTAGAAATAACTCAATATGACAAATGATAATGAAATTAAAATTAGCATTTTGCAAATGAAACAAGGTCCCATGAATTAAATGACTTATCCATTATAACAATATTATTTCAGAAATATTTCAGTGTCACTAAAGTCTCTTTCTATCACATCTCATATTGATAATATTGAAAGCTTGAGATCAGAAAACAGCCATAAATTAATTCCCACAAAATCTAAGTTTTACGCAAAGGAAGGACTGCAGAAATCAGTATGATTCAGCTGCTCAGAAACCCTTTATAAAATATGACTACCATATAGGGCTGATGTTCAGCAGAGGAACCATGGGTGTATGTTTTCATTTCTATATCAAAAATAAATGAAACATTTCTGTTTATTAAACATTCACACATCCTCAAAAAGAGGTCAATTCTAAACCCAATAGAGGGCTTTATACAAAATAAGCATTAAATAACTTTAGAAAAAAATGTAAAAATCTTAAAAAGTAAGGGGAAGAGAAATTTACCAAACATTTTGTAAGACTTAGACAATTTACTTTATCTCTTTCAACTTTGTCGTATGAAGTGCAAATTGGTATATACTATTAAGGTAAGCAGATCAGAAGAGATGCATTTCACCTTAACAATACAAATCATTGAACAAATATCTCTGCAGTGAAGAGTGGAGCCTGTAGGGTAGCTGCCCAGTAGAGGAATAGCTGGGTCAGTTGGTAGGTCTATATTAATCTTTTTCAAGAGATCAACAGTAAATGTTTTTTGTTTTAATTACTATGTTTATTTATTTGATCTGAAATAGAAATGAATACTGATAGTCTTTTGTATGTCCTATAGGTAAATTAATTGCCTCTTGAGAATATGACCTCGTGGATTCACTCCACAGAAACAGTAAACAATGTGACTGAGTTCATTTTCTGGGGCCTTTCTCAGAATGCAAAGATTGAAGAAGCATGTTTTGTGGTGTTTTCTTTCTTCTACATGGTCATTATTCTGGGCAACCTCCTCATCATGTTCACAGTGTGCCTCAGCAACCTCTTTAAGTCACCCATGTATTTTTTCCTCAACTTCTTGTCATTTGTGGACATTTGTTACTCTTCAGTCACAGCACCCAAGATGATTGTTGACCTGTTAGCTAAGAAAAAAACCATCTCCTATGTGGGTTGCATGCTTCAACTCTTTGTAGTTCATTTCTTTGGCTGCACCGAAATCTTCATTCTCACTGTCATGGCCTATGATCGTTACGTGGCCATCTGTAAACCCTTGCACTATATGACCATCATGGACAGAGAGAGATGCAATAAGATGTTGCTGGGAACATGGGTCGGTGGATTCTTACATTCCATTATCCAAGTCGCTCTGGTAGTGCAACTTCCCTTTTGTGGACCAAATGAGATTGATCACTACTTCTGTGATGTCCATCCAGTTCTGAAACTTGCCTGCACGGATACCTATGTTGTCGGTGTTATTGTAACAGCCAACAGTGGCACCATTGCGCTGGGCAGTTTTGTCATTTTGCTAATTTCATACACCGTCATTCTGGTGTCTCTGAGAAAGCAGTCAGCTGAAGGCAGGCGCAAAGCTCTCTCCACCTGTGGCTCCCACATCGCGGTGGTCATCATCTTTTTCGGTCCATGTACTTTTATGTATATGCGACCTGACACTACCTTCTCAGAGGATAAGATGGTAGCTGTATTTTACACAATCATCACTCCCATGTTAAATCCTCTGATTTATACTCTGAGAAATGCAGAAGTAAAGAATGCAATGAAGAAACTGTGGAGTAGAAAAATCTTCTCAGAGGACAATGGGAAATAACTGAAATCAATTAGTTCTGCTGCATGATTGTCATTTTCCCAGCCTTGGTTAACTTCTTTGTGCAGTGAAACAAAATCAAACTCACTGGAGTTGGGGGAAAATGGCGAGGTAATAATATGGTCCTAAAATATGTTTGAAAGAGAAATTCTGTTACTCAGACTCTAAAACATGATAACATTCAGATTTACTACTCCCTTATCTTCCCTTTTAACTTTTCTTGTTTTCAAAATTAGACTGTTCTATGGAATGTTTGTTTTGGAAGGAGAGTTACATACCAGGCCCTCTATTGTACGTGTGAAGCAGGCATGATGACCTACACATATAAGCTCATACATTCTGTTAAAAATTAGTGATAATTATCATACATGAAGATAATGTAATTGGATCATAATCCCCTTCCAACACCTTCTTTTTACCCCTACCTTACCTATTTCATGCACTGAACTCATTCTTCTTTCCATTATTTTGATGACTTTCTGTTCACCCTTCTCCATTACCCATGTGAAAAGGTCAGTCTTGTGGAGGTTTCCTGAAAGTAGCGACAGCCACTATGAGACCAGGGCTAACCAACTGTTCTCTAACAGGACCAGAGACTCACAGTTTCTTCTTATGATTCGAAATTCTCTAGATGCATGCACCACTTTGTGCATCTGTCTCCACATGGGTACTGAGGAACTGACCCCAGGCAGCCAGGCTTTTCAAACAAGGGCTTTACCTTCACTCCAGCACTTCACTTTGTGAGACTGACGTGCTGCCTACCGCACTAAGAGAATGACCGGAATTCACTTTAAATCCTACCTGCGTTTTTCCTTCTTCTTCAGCTTTACTATAGTACAATTCACTGATGAAAGTGCCAGACGTTTAACATGATGTGAAGTTTGATGAGCATACAGTGTGAAATGAATGCTAGCCCCAAGTTAATTGTACACATAACATTTAGGTATCTTCTGTGTGTGACTGAATTTCAAGAACATCCACAATCCATGCCTCTCTGCATACTTATCTTTCAAACCCTTACTACAAAGGCTAATGCAGCTCAGCTTATAGCATTTTAGTGTTAATTTTAATGTTAATGTTAATTTTATTCCAAAATTCAAAATGCTTTCATATTCCTCCATAAAATCAACTTTAAAAAAATTTTAAAAACACATGGTGAGTTTATCTCAGTAATACCTCATTTCTGAGTACCAACTTCCTATAGTAGCTACTGTCTAGGAGCTGGTAAAAAAAAAAAATAGGAACAGCTTATGGAAGGAACGAGTTTATTTCTGGCTTTTAGTTCAAGGAGAAATTTCATCATGTGGAGAATGCATGGCAAGAGCAGAGAAGTAGATGCCATATAACCATAGCAGCAGGCAGAAAACAGAGAGATTGAGTGGTCAGATCAGCCTAGTGGGGCTGTGTTAATACCAGATGCCTCAACTCCTCCAGTGACACACCTCTGCCAGCAAGTTTTCATCACTCAAAGACTTCCGCAACTGAGGATTAAATATGATGTTCAATCAACAACAGATATTTAGTGCTTTTCTAGCATGCATGTAACCAATGTGTGCTCCTTCTACTGCAATTTTCTGTAGCTTGACTTCTTATAATAATCCATTCAAAGTTCATTACACAAATTATATTACAGTTTCATTATTTCAAGAACATGTTTCCATATAGGCTTTTTTGTAACATTTTATTGACAATTTTCATACGTGTACAAAATGTATTTTTTATTTATCATTTATTTTAAGGGAAAGAGAGAAAAAGAAAGAATGAGAATGGGTACACCACGGCCTCTTGCCACTGCAAACAAGTTCCAGATACATGCACCACTTTGTGTGTCTGGATTTACATGGATAGTGGGGCATAGAAGCCCAGGCCAGCAGACTTCCAAGCAAGTGTCTTGACCACTGATCCATCTCTCCAGTCCCAAAAATATATGTTGATCTAAACCTATCTGTTGTGGGCAGTGTCATGTTGCTGGGATGAACACCCAAAGTAGGCACAGTTTAGAGAAGGAAAAGATTTACTTCAAGCTTGCAGATGCAGGGGTGAGTTCTTTCAGTGATAGAAGAAGCAGCTTCCATGCATCCAAGCAGAGCAACACAACCAAAAATACCATAAAAACTGAAAGCAAAAAGCACTAATGGGCACCAAGAACCCAGCCAGAGCTCAGACCACGCTGCAAACTTTTGAGCTGGAGATCAGATTCACCCCCAGTGACACCATAGGGTTGGGTTCCAGGCACCAGTGGACACCACCTCCAGCAAGATGGCTGGAGACCCAAGTTGCAAGCATTAATAAACACCTGAGTCTACAGGGCACATACATTCAAATTACCATTTCTTCCCATTGCCATATTGTTGGTATTGCTTTTTTGAAAAACAAAATATTTATTTACTTTCCAGCAGAGAGAAAGAGCAAGAGAATGAGAAGGGAAGGGTTGGAAATAGGTGCACTAGGTTCTCCTGTCACTGCAAAAGAACTGCAGATGCATGGGCCACTTGGTGTAGCAAGCTTTACATGGGTACTGGCAATTTTAACCCAGGCTGGCAGGGTTTAAAATCAGGCACCTTTTTAATTGTAAATCCATCCCTCCAGCCTGACTTTGAACTTCTGACCCACCTGGTTCCATGTCCCAAATGCGAGGATTACATTATCTAGACCACCATGCCCAGTTTAAACAGTATTAGTGGTTTAATCCAGGATTTCATGCATGTTAGGAAAATCCTCTACCAATGAGATACATCCCAACCAACTGCTCTTGTTTTGATTTTGTTTTCTTTTTCTCATGAATGATCATCATTTTATTTATTAAAGAATGGGTCTAAAACAACACAGTAAGCCAAGCTGAAAAGTAAAGTTTGCAATAAACATTTTAATACATAAAAGCTATAACTCATGTAGTTATTAGTCACTCTGGGAAATTTTGATCTTAAAGTTTATGGTGCACCCAAATTGCAATAGCACACTGGTTTTCTGAAGAGTCAGTCATCATTTTTCTCATGTCTGCATAGATTTCTTATCATTTTCTGATTTTCTGACTTCTGCTTTTCTTAACTATTTATTAACAACTTCCAGAAATATAAATAATATACTAGGATGATTATCCCCTCTCACCACCCTTTATTTGCCCCTTCCTAAATTCCCCTCCACTGAATTCCATCTTCTTTCTAACTAGTCTCTCTTCTATCCAGATGCCTTCATTTCACTGCCTTCCTATTAGGCAGGTCTTTTGTAGGTAGCCTCAGCCACTTTGAGGTTATGACTACCAAGGCAACTTTGTGTCAGGAGGACAACTTGTAAACAGTTCTCCTCTTCCATTGGCCCTGACATTCTGTGTGCCACCTCTGCTACAATGATCCCTGAACTCAGAGGGATGATAGAGATGTCTCTTTTTGTCTCTTCTTAACACTATTGTGAGTTTTGAGTCTCCCCAGTGGTCACTGCCATCTGAAAAGAGAAGCATCTCTAACCAAATGTGTGAGTGCCAGTATTTTAGAGGGTGGTCTGTTGGACATAATACATTCGTTTAACCATACAACAGCAGATGTTACAGTCCTAGGGCTTATGACCTCCTGGGACATAGGATTTTTACTAGGTTTTGAGTACCAGATATGTATTCCCTCCAATGGAATGGTCCTCCTTCCAACCAGAGCATTTGGTTACTCCTAAAATAAACCTACCAACTATTGCACCACTTTGCACATTTAGCCTGTTTAGCCAGCTGTAAGGCTTGCAGAGTCTACTGCTATTTAACACCATTGATGACAACTTTCCTCCAAAAGGCTGTATGGAAAATAGTTCTAACCAGCATTCTGATCGCTAAGTCAACAGGGAAGAGGTGGCCAGCTGAGCTCCAGTTTGATTTCTCAGTGACCTGCAGCCCAAGCATGAAGACTCTTCAGCAATAGCCTTACCATCTAGTTATGGTATGCAACTAAGAGCCTTGGCAATGGCCTGTAATATTTTGGGGGGACATCAGGGACCTTCCTAGCCAAAATTTCACTGGAAACTGTGGCACCATTGACACTGAATTATTTTCCAATGACAATTTATGGCTTTGGGGTGAACCTCTATAGTATACTTCTGCCCAAACTCATTTTCTCTCCCTTCCTCCCTCTCCTTTAACATATTGGCTAGCTAAGAAATAGGTTTCCATATGGCTTGCTCATAACATCTACAATTATAATCAACACTCCTCCCACCACTCCTCCTCGCCATCCCTTCTCCTGATTCCCCTTAGGCTTTCTATCCCCAGTATTCTGTCATTTTACTTACAAATCTGTAACACTTCCCCTTAGCCCTCCTCTCACCTCCCTCCCTTGTGGTCTCTTTCTATCTTCCTGGCTTCAACAACTTACTTTTACTCCAACTCATAAACAAATATAAATCTTTGCAGCTAGGATATACATATGAGAGAGAACATGTGTTGTTTGACTTTCTAGGCTGGGGTTACCTCAGTATATTTTCAAGAGCCATTCATTTCCCTGAAAACTTTGTAATTTTATATTTTCAGCATTGAATAAAACTCCATTGTGTAAATGTACCACATCTTCATTATCCATTCGCCTATTTATATTCTTCCGGACATCTAGCCAGTTCCATTTCCAAGCTATTATGAATAGAGCAGTAATAAAGGTGGAGAATTATCTCTATAGTAATAAGGAGAGTCCATAGGGTATATATTAAGGAGTGGGTCACATAAGAAATCTATTTTCAGCTGTCTCAGGAATCTCCACACTGATTTCCACAATGGTTGTACCAGTTTACATTACCACCTAAAATGCAGAAGGATTCCTCTTTTTACACACTCTCAGCAGCATTTGTCATTTGTTTCTGTAATGACAGCCATTCTGACAGGAGTGAGATGGAATCCTAAAGTAGTGTTAGTTTGCATTTCCTTGATGGCTAAGGGTATAGAACATGTTTTTATCTGTTTATTTACCATTTGTAATTCTTCTTTTCAGAACTCAATATTCATTTCTATATCCTATATTTTGATATAGCTGTTTGATTTCTCAGTATTTAATATTTTTATTGAGTTCTTTGTGTATTCTGGATATTAATTCTCTGTCAGATGTGTAGCTGTGAAAATTTTTCTCCCATTCTGTAAGTTGTCTCTTGGCTCTATTCACAGTGTCCTTTGCTGGCATAAAAGCCTTTTTAATTTCATGAGTTTTTAGTAGTTGATTAGTATTTTACCTTCTGAGCAACTTTGGTTGTATTCAGAAAGTCATGGCCTATGCCAATATGTTGAAGTGTTTCCCCTACTTTTTCCTCTAGCAGTTTCAGATCTATAGGTCTGATAGTAAGGTCTTTGATATATTTGGACCTGATTCTTGTGCATGGAATGAGTTAATGATCTATTTTCATCCTTCTACATATAGATATTCAGTTTCCCCAGCACCATTTGTTAAAGACGCTGTATTTCCTCCAGAGAATATTTTTGGTCCTTTTGTCAAAAAGCAGATAGCTATAGCTACCTGAGTTTAAATATTGATACTCTATTCTGTTCTATTGATCTATGTGCCTGTTTTTGAGCCCAAATCATTTTACTTTTGTTACTATGACACTGAAATGTAGCTTAAAATTGGGTATAGCAATACTTCCAGCCTTATTTTTTGCTCAGAATTGCTTTAGGTATTCAAGGTTTGTTTGCTTGTTTATTTATTTATTTTTGGCTTCACTTCTCTAGTTATGTTTATGTCAAGGTACTTTTATTGAGGCAATTGTGAATGAAAATGATTTCCAGATTTCATCCTCAGTATCTTTGTTGTTAGCATACAGGAAAGTTACTAATTCTGTGTTAATTTTGTATCCAGCTACTTTGCTAAAAGTACAAGCTCTAACAATTTTCCAGTAGCTTTTTGGGAGTCTTATGTATAGAATTATATACTTGAAAACAATGATAATTTGACCTCTTCCTTTCCAATTTTTATCATTTTTATTTGCTCTCTCATCTTATTTCTATAGCTAAAACTGCCAGTACTATAATAAATAAAAGTAGGGAAAGCAGACACCCTTGTTTTGTTCCTTATGTTAGCAAGAATGCCTTTATTTTTAGTTGTTCCTCACTTAATATTATGTTGGCTATAAGTTTGTCATGAATAGCCTTTATTTTGTTGAAATATCTTCTATTCCCAATTTCCTTAGGATTTTTACCATGAAAGGATGGTGAATTTTGTCATATGCCTTTTTCTACATCTATTGTGATGATCATGTGATTTTTGTCCTCAGACCATTTATATAGTGTATTACATTTATTGATTTGTGCATGTTGAACCATCCCTGCATCTCTAGGATAAAACCCATCTGATTGGGGAGAATTATCTTTCTGATATATTCCTGTATTCTGTTCACCAGTAGTTTGTTGAGAATTTTTGCATCTATGCTCATGAAGGAAACTGGTCTGTAAGTTGTTTTCTGGGTTGCGTTTTTGTCTGTTTTTTTTTTTTGTATTAGGTTAATGCTGGCTTCATAAAGTAGTTGTGGTAGTATTCCTTTCTTTTCTAGTTTATGGAAAAATTTGAGAAGTTTTGATGTGAGGATCTGGTAGAATTTACCAGTGAATCCATCTAGGTCTCATTTTTTTTTTAGTTGGGATATTTTGTCACAGTTGTTTTGGTCACATTGTTTGTTATAGGTCACTTTAAATGGTTTGTCTCATCTTGCTTTAATTTTGGTTGTGTGTGTGTGTATCATAGTCCATTTCTTTTAAATTTTCAAACTTAGAAAACTATATTTTCTTAAGTTATGTCCTTTTGATTATTTGAGTTTCATTTGTATCTGTGGTAATTGTGTCTTTTTTATCTCTTATTAATTTGGATCTCAAATTTCTTTTGCTGAGTGTTGCTAAAATTTTATCAGCCTTGTTTATCCACAGAGAACCAACTCACCATTTCATGATTTTTTTTTTGTTTCTATTTAATTATTTTCTGCCCTGATCTTTGTTATTTTTGTCTACTGATTTTTTGGTTGCCTTGCTCCTCTTCTTTCAAGGCCCACTCTAGCCCAGATTGACCTGGAACTCAATAACACTTAAATGCTAAGCTGGCCTGGAACGCACAATTTTCCTACCTCTGTCTCCCAAGTGCTGAGATTAAAGGAGTGTGCTACCACACCTAGCTTCTAATTTCTTATATAGGAACTTAAAGGTATAAATTTCCCTTTTAGGAATGCCTTAATTTTATCCCATAGGATTTGACATGTTGTGTTTTCCTTATCAGTTTACTCTATGAATTTATTGATTTCCTTCATTTCTTCAATGAGCCATTCATCATTCAGGAGTGTAGTATTTAGTTTCCATGAGTTTGTGTATGTTTTATAGTATTTCTTGCTGTTGATTTGTAGTTTAATCCCACTGTGATTAGATAGAATTCAAAGAATAATTTCAATTTTCTTATGTTTATAAAGATTTCCTTTGTGTACCAATATATGGTCTATTTTAGAGAATGTTCCATGTGCCGCTGAAAAGAATTTGTATTCTACAGCCTTTGGATTCTGTAGATGTCTGTTGGTCCCTCTTATTTTATTATGTCTTTTAGTCCAGACGCTTCTCTGTTTATTTTTTGACAGGGTTAACTATCAGTTGGTGAGTGTGAGGTACTGAAATCACCCACTACAATTGTGTTTGGGGTTATCTGTGACCTTATGTCTACCAAGTGTTTGTTTAGTGAAATTGGGTACACTCATGTCTGGTGCATATATGTTTAGGATTTCAATGTCCTCTTGTTGGATTGTTCTTTTAATAAATATAAAGTAACCCTATTTATCTGTTCTAAGTAATATTAGTCTGAAGTCTATACTTATCAGATATTAGAATAGCTGAATCTTCTTGTTTCCTAAACCCATTTACTTGAAATACCATTTTCCATCATTTCTTCCTAAGGTCTGTTTTGATGAAGAGGTAAGTTTCTTAGAGGCAACCAGCAGAAGGGTCCTGCCCTTTCATCTAGTCATCAAGTCTGTATCTTTTCAACATATTTTATTTATTTATTTGGTAGAAAGAAAGAGGCAAATAGAGGAGGGGAGAGAGAATGGGTGGGACAGAACCTCCAGCTTCCGCAAATTAACTCCAGACATATGTGCCACCTTCTACATCTGGCTTACATAGATACTGGGGAATCCAACCTTGGTCCTTAGGCTTTGCAGACAAGTGCCTTAACCACTAAGCAATCTCTCCACAACTCAAGTCTGTGTTTTTTTTGTTGGGGCATTGAGACCATTGATGTTCAGTTATTATTGAAAGGTGAATATTTATCATCAAAATTATTCTCAATTTTGTGCTTGCTATTTTTATATTACTCTCTTGTATTAATTTTTATTTGAGCATAGGTTAGGTTTTCATATATCTGTGTTTCTTTCTCTTCAGTCTGAAGGATCCCATCAAATGCTTTCTGTACATCTGGGTTAGTGGTCATATTTTCCTGTAACCTGTTTTTATTGTGTAAAGTTCTTTCTCCTTTAATTGTAATGGATAGCTTTGATGGACATATTAATCTGGATTGACAGTTGAAATACATCATTCCAAGCCCTTCTGGATTTTTAAGTTTGCATTGAGTAATCTGCTAATATCCTCATGGGCTTGCCTTTATAGTTGTCTAGATGCTTGTCTCTTACTTATTTTTATATATGTTCTTTGGCCTATGTATTTAGTAGTTTAATTATAATGTGGCAAGGACTGATTCTTTTCTGGTATTTTTGGTTTGGTGTTCTAAATGCCTTTTGTATGTGTATTGGCATCTTTTTCTCTATTCCAGGAAATTTATTTTCTGGGATTTTGTTCTCCTTCAACTAGGTCTGGAATTCTGAAGCTACATCTCTTCCCAGTGTCTTGAATGTGTTGAAATTCTCACTTATAACTTCTATGAGTTTGTTTTCTCTGTGTTGGAATGTTTTACATATGTCACTTTATCTGAACTACATTAGATATTCTGTCCTCTTCTTGATGTATACTTTTGGTGAGAATTTCTACAGATTTTTGTTTGTTTGTTTGTTTTGAAATAGGGTCTCATTTTATCCCAGGCTGACCTGGAATTCACTATGGAGTCTTAGGGTAATCTTGAACTCATGGCAGTCCTCTTACCTCTGCCTCCAGAGTGCTGGGATCTACAGATTTTTTAAATTACTTGACCTGTTGTGTTTTTACTTTCTAGCATTTCTGCTTGTTATTTCTTCCGTATTTCTATTACTATACTCATATCTTATATCAACTTCCTTATTTCATTAAGAGAGTTTCTTATGTTCTTTTTCAAAGCTGGTTTTCTTCATCAATTCTTCTGATTTTTTTAAATTAATTCTTTGATATCTTTGAACACACTAATAATCATTCTTTTGACTTCTCTTTCTGGTATTTCATCTAAATCTTTCTCACTGAAGGTCATATCTATTGGATATAAATTTTTTGGAGGAGTAATGTCTTGACTTTTTTGGTAATTATTGTATTATCATATACAGCTTTTTGCATCTTGAGTCACTTCAATGCTTGAGTTTTCTAGTTCTCAGCTATGAACTTTATGTATAGATCAGAAGTTGTATCTTCAGAATAGGGGCTTAAGGTACCACATGTAGTTCCTATATTATATCCAGAGTAACATCAGGAGTGACCCAAGCTCTGTTAGATATAGGATATTTATGCTATAAAATTAATGAACATTAAGTTTTCTTCTTATTTCAATAATTATGGTGGGTAAAAGAACAAGGTTGGTAGAAGTATGTTGCGGTTTTGGTTACTTAGAAGTGGTAACAGTATGAGATGAATTAGTGTGAGGGCTGATTAACTTCGAGAAAAGATGGAGGCAACTCATATTTGGGAGAGGGAAGTTGAGTACTCTTAGTTTCCACAGAATTTAGAAGTTTTGTCGATATGGGGAGTTTTACTTATAGAGAATAAGAAGAAGGAAAGAAGGAGATGGTTTGAAATGGGGGATCAAAGACAGTAAACACTTTGTGGATGTGAAAAGTTACAAAAAGATTCCAATAGTAGGTTGGGTGAAGAAAAATACAGAGCAATCCTAAAATCCAACTGAGTAACATGCACACATAAACAAAAGAGCATGGAATATTTATACATGGTTGAAAATTGAAACAAACCAGCAAACTGACAAAGCCTAATGATCTAAACTGGCTGGGTGGGTTGGCCCTTAATCTTGTTACCTGGAATGCCTAGACTCCTAGACTGCAGTGGGTTTTAAGTCAGCCTGGACAAGAGTGAGACCCTGCCCACAAGAATGGCAGAAAAAAATATAGGCACTGTATATCAAGAAATATGAATCATAATGTCAACCTTAAAATACAACTTATAATAATAAGAATAATAATTAGCATTAAAATAAAAAAATACTGGACTTCTGGTTAACATGGCAGCATAAGTACCACACCAAAGCAGCGTAGGGGGGAAAAGCCAAAAAAAAAAAAAAACAGCAAAATATATAGATTTTTACTAAAAATTGAGGTGTATAGGAAATTGAAACAGCATCAGAGAAGTAGGAGAGATCCAGAGCATCCAGAGCCCACACAGGCCGGCAGAAGTGCCTCCGAAGGGGCAGGTCTGCACGCCAGACTGCAGCAGCAGCGCTCGGCTTGAACCACAGGAAAAGCCAGGTAAGGGGATTTTCCACTCATCCCAGAGCTCTCCACACACTCAAGAAACATGAAAAGAGAATGGCAGTGAACAACAGAGAAATGGATGATTTCGTTGATTTATATGACCTACCTAATTTAAATCAAGATGAGATTAATCACTTAAATAGACCTATAACAAGCATGGAGATCTGAACAGCTATCAAAAATCCCCCAACTAAAAAAAGCCCAGGCCCAGGTGGATTCACTGCTGAATTTTACCAGACCATCAAGGAAGAGCTAACACCATTGCTTCTTAAGATTTTCCATAAAATAGGAAAAGAAGGAATTCTACCAAACTCCTTCTATGAAGCCAGAATCACTCTGATACCAAAACCAGGCAAAGATAGAACAAAAAAAAGAAAATTACAGACCAATCTCCTTCATGAACATAGATGCAAAAATTCTCAACAAAATATTGGCAAACAGGATACAAGAATATATCAAAAAGATCATTCACCCTGATCAAGTAGGCTTTATCCCAGAGATGCAGGGATGGTTCATATATGCAAATCTATAAATGTAACACATTATGTAAATGGATTGAAGGACAAAAATCACATAATCATCTCATTAGACTCAGAGAAAGCATTTGGCAAAATCCAACATCCCTTCATGATAAAAGTCCTACAGAGACTGGGAATAGAAGGAACATATCTCAATATAATAAAGGTTATTTATGACAAGCCTACAGCCAACATATTACTAAATGGGGAAATCTGGCAGCATTTCAACAAAAATCAAGAACAAGACAAGGGTGTCCACTGTCCCCACTTTTATTTAATATAGTACTGGAAGTCTTAGCCATAGCAATAAGGCAAGAGACACACATAAAAGGGATACAAATTGGAAAAGAAATCAAGTTATCATTATTTGCAGATGACATGATTCTATATATAAAGGACCCTAAAGACTCTACTAGCAAACTGTTAGAGCTGATAAAAACCTATAGCCATGTATCAGGATACAAAATAAATACACAGAAATCAGTAGCCCTCATATATGCTAACAACAAACACACAAAGGATGAAATCAGAGAATCACTCCCATTCACAATTGCATCAAAGAAAATAAAGTACCTTGGAATAAACCTAACCAAGGAAGTAAAGGATCTCTTCAATGAAACTTTTAAGCACTCAGGCAAGAAATTGCAGAAGACACTAGAAAGTGGAAAATCATCCCTTGTTCTTGGATTGGAAGAATCAATATTGTGAAAATGGAAATCTTACCTAAAGCAATCGACACATTTAATGCAATCCCCATCAAAATTCCAAAGGCTTTCTTCATGGAAATAGAAAACACAATCCAAAAATTCATCTGGAATCACAAAAAAACCTTGAATATCTAAAATAATACTGAGCAACAAAAATAAGGATGGTGGTATCACCACACCTGATTTTAACCTATACTACAGAGCCATAGTAACAAAAACAGCGTGGTACTGGCACAAAAGCAGACATGTAGATCAATGGAACAGAATAGAGGACCCAGATGTAAGTCCAGGCAGCTATAGCCACCTGATATCTAATAAAAATGCCAAAAATACTCACTGGAGAAAAGACAGCCTCTTCAGCAAATGATGTTGGGAAAATTGGATATGCGTCTGTAGAAGGATGAAAATAGATTCTTCTCTATCTCCATGCATAAGAATTAAGTCCAAATGGATTAAAGACTTTAACCTCAGACCTGAAACTCTGAAACTGCCAGAGGATAAAGTAGGGGAAATGCTTCAATATATTGGTCTTGGAAAAGAATTTCTGAATACAACCCCGATTGCTCAGGCAATAAAATCATAGATTAACCACTGGGACTTCATGAAATTGCAAAGATTTTTGTACTGCAAAGGACACTGTGAATAAAGCAAAGAAGCAACTTACAGAATGGGAAAAAATCTTCACCAGCTATATATCTGATAGAGGTTTAATATCTAGGATATACAAAGAACTCAAAAAGCTAAATAATAAGAAATCAAACAAGCCAATTAAAAAATGGGCTATGGAGCTAAATAGAGAGTTCTCAAAGGAAGAAATACAGATGGCATACAAGCATCTAAAAAAAATGTTGTATGTCCCTAGTCATTAGGGAAATGCAGATTAAAACTACATTGAGATTCCATCTCACTCCTGTCAGATTGGCCACCATCATGAAAACAAATGATCAGAAATGTTGGCGGGGATGTGGAAAAAGTGGAACCCTTCTACACTGCTGGTGGGAATACAATCTGGCCAGCCATTGTGGAATTCAGTGTGGAGGTTCCTAAACCAGCCAAAGATTGATATACCAGCTATAGCACTCCTAAGCATATATACTAAGGACTCATCTCATTTCCTTAGAAGTATGTGCTCAACCATGTTTATTGATGCTCAATTTATAATAGCTGGGAAATGGAACCAGCCTAGGTGTCCCTCAATTGATGACTTGATAATGAAGATATGGCAAATATATACAATGGAGTTCTACTCAGTGTTAAAGAAAAATGAAGTTATGAAATTTTCAGAAAAATGGATGGATCTGGAAAGGATTATACTAAGTGAGGTAACCCAGGCCCAGAAAGCCAAGAACCACATGTTCTTTCTCATATGTGGATCCTAGCTACAGATGATTAGGCTTCTGTGTGAGAAAGAAAACCCTCAGTTGCAGAGGCCAGTAAGCTAAAATAGAGATATAAAGGGAAGAGAAAGGAAGGGAGGAGGGTACTTAATAGAATGATATTGTATATATGTAAGTAGAAGAATAGATTAATAGTGGTGAAAAGGCCCAAATTGAGGTCAGGGGAGGAGACTGAGTAAAGGAAAGGTGGAGGGAGGGCTAATCAAAATCTTAGAGGCTATAAATAAATCAAATGGACTCCTTCAGTTTTGGACAATGGAACACTCAGGAGCTGTAGATCATTGCTACAAAATTTTCAGTTCCAGGGATGGGATACCTTCCAGTAAGTTGTTGGCCAGGGAGGGCCCTATGGACCAAAACCATTATAGGCCATTGCCAAGGCCCTTGGCTTCCCACCAGGAATAGATGGTAAGACCCTATTGCTGAAGACTCCACATACTTGTGCTGCAAGGCCACTGAGAAATCCTGCTGGAACTGAGCTGATAACCTCTTCCATGTAGACCAGCTGGCAGAAAGCTGGAAGAAACCATTCTACATGCAGTTCAATGGGAGAAAGATACACCACCAGTGAAGATACTCAACACTGGACACTGCAAGCCCTATAATTGGCCAGCCAGGCCAAATGAGCCAACTGGTGCAATAGTGACACATCTGTCATGGGGGAAACCAACTGCCCTCCAGTTGGACTGGAGGCCTACTCCAATGGAGGGAATACATACCTGATACTAAAAACTTAAAACAGGGGTAGTCATGAGCCCTCGGGTTGTAACAGCTGCTGATATCTGGATAAGTATATATATTATGCTTATCAAACTGCCCAGTAAGCACTTTTCTTGATATTCATACCCTTATATTAATGCTACTCTCACTTTGGATAGAGAATCTACTCTTCTCATATGGCAGTGATCTTGGGACAACTCAGAAGGTATCATGGTGCTGGAAAGAAATAACTAGAGTACTGAGTAACTTCTCAATCACATCTTCCAAGGCTCGGGGTCTAATGTGGAAGAGGTGGTGGAAAGAATGTAAGAGCCAAAGGAAGGGTAGGACTCCTTACAACATGCTCCCTCCAGACATAAAATGGCCTGGATATTCATGACCTCATACTGCCTGACACTATCTACTCAAGACTATCATAAGGGGAGGGAAGGATCATGGCATCCAAATAGAGGAGAGACTTATTGAGATGGGGAGTGGATGTGATGGAGAATGGAATTTCAAAGAGGAATATTGGGGGAGGGGGAGTCTTACCATGGGATAATTTTTATAATCATGGAAAATGTTTAATAAAATTGAGAAAAAATAAAAATAAAAAAGTAAAAAAAACTTCTAAAATTATCAATTACCATTTCTCGCTGGTTCTGGCTAGGATCCTCATCTCAGGGGAAGGTAGACATGAAGCAACAAAAGGCCCAAACTGAATAAACTATGGTTTCTGATGTCACAGAGCTCTCTCTAATATAATCAAATATCAATGGACAAAATTAATTGGGTGCCAAGAAAATCCAAATAATGATATACTGATTCTTTGCCAGAGCATAGATGACCCCAAGAATAAATAAGTATCCAAAGTGTATCATTTCCTGATTCTCTGACCATATTTAATTTTAATAATAATTAATGTTAATCTTTTGACTGTATATATTTATGGTGAACATGTGAGGCTGAGCTATAAAATTGGAACATTTTGTTGAAAAAGTTGAGTACTTCTTTCGAGCTGATGAGAGCTTCTCACCAAAATCTCACATAGCACCGGGTATAATCGAGTCACTATTTCATAAACCTTGGATTCAGTCAGCCCAAATCTCAAACAGTAATGTTTTCCCAATGTCTTCCCATCTTTGTCCGCATATGCAGAATTACTTTTGTAAAAGGACTTGTAATCTGTTTTTGGGTTTTTTTTGTAAGCATTAGCAGAGCTATATATTATTAGTCAGAGGGGGTTATGGAACTTTTCTTTTGTTGTTAGTTAGCTGCCATTCTGTTGGTTGTCTGCTCTAATTCTTTTAGAATCCATGTGCTCTTTAAGGGTGAGCTGGGAGAACTAATGCCAGGACAAGTGTTTCAGTCCAGCTCATGGCTTCCACTCTGCCATTTGACAACAAGGAACCTCTGGCATTATAACTGAACTGTAACATTCTGTCACAAGAATTTGATTATATTGTGACAACGCACAGCTTGATAAAACTTTGACCAGACTTATACACCAAAGACCAGTGTGGCTAGCTGTGTCCACTCCAAGTGCTCATGTTTGGGATGCAGTTGTGTAGGCCTTCTTTAGACAGGTCAGGATATTGCTGGGGGTCCATTACTACACAGGGTCTTGGAAGAGTGACCTTATCTATAAAGTATGTTCTTCAAATACTATCATTTCATTGATATCATTTTCTACCTAAGAGGATATAAGGACTTAAAGGGATATCTATAACACTACAACCTGCTAGCTAATATGATTCAGTTAGAGGAATAAGTGTCACCCAATTTCAGATAAGATTATATGTATTTAGCCAGGCGTGGTGGCGCATGCCTTTAATCTCAGCACTAGGGAGGCAGAGGTAGGAGGCTCTCCATTAGTTCGAGGCCACCCTGAGACTCCATAGTGAATTCCAGGTGGGCATGGGCTAGAGTGAGATCCTACCTCAAAAAACAAAAAACAAAAAACAAAAAAACAAAAAAAAAAAACAAGAATATATGGATTCAATGCTAGATATTATAGGACAAAAATATGCTATAACTCTGTTCTCATGTTGGTCTACCATAACAGGATTTTACTAGATTAATGCTCTCAGCTTTCTCTTATGTTCCCATTGCAGTTAATTTCCATTATCCTTGATATGTACCTACATTATCATTCACATTCTGCCTGACCAACAGGGAATATATATATATATTCTGCCCAAGGGCCTAGGAAGTATCATGTAGATATCAATGTGGAGTCCAATAAGGATCAGTTTTATTGCACTGAAGACAGCAGGTCTAGATGAGATACCTGATGCAAGAGTTTTGCCTTGGACATACAAAGGAAGGTGTCCACTCATGGTTTGTACTTGCTCGTCATATCAAAGCAGAAGCGTGAGATAGTATAATGACTGCTTTCTGGGTAGTACCAGAGATACACTTGAATGCTGTCTGTGAGCATGCACACTAAAGAGTTCAGTGAATGAACCCGGTTCTACCGCAGGTGAATGGCAAATGCTACTTGGGGTCAGGCTCCTTAGAATTCCAATTTTTTTCTTCACACTGGAAGACAAAGGGTTAGACCCTCTATGACTCTGAAACACCAACAACTTTTCACTCTTCAATGCAAAATAAAAGCCCATTTAGACTTTCTTTTGCAATTATCACTTATTTGAATTCTTATTTAGTTAGCAATCTAGCTATTTCCCCTGTTTAAAAAATGTAAGTACTTGAGCAAGGTTTTTTTTGTTGTTGTTGTTGATTTTGTCTTTCTTTCACTGAATAGAAGGGCCCTGGAGAGGGTGAGACGAAACCTAACTTCAAATTTCTCTGGTTTCTCTTTCTTCTCTTTTTATTTTCTTTGTTCCCTTGGTACTGGTCTGTAATTCCCTGTACCAGGATGTGGTCTACATCCATAATGAGTAGTTGGTCAGAGAGACTTACTTACCTCCCAAAACACACAAGACAGACTTCTTTCACAGCAGTTGATTACCCACCAGAGGTTAATGGTAATACCCTCCTGCTGAAGACAGTGTTTGCTGTTGGCATGGACCATGGAGAGACCTGGTTGGAGACTAGAGGAGAGCCAGTCCCAAGCCATTAGCCCATCTAGTGCTGGAAGGTGCTACATGAGCTACCAGGGGAAAGTGGCCAACATCTGTCCATGCAACTCACAACTCAAAGTCTAAATAACTTGGAAGCAAACACCTTGATGTTATGCTCACCCAAGTGCAATAGTAGCACACAGAGATGTTGGGTAACCAACTGCTCTTGGATTGGCTAACAGATCTCCTCAGTGGAAAGGAAACCATATCTGGAACTGGGAAACAAGTGAGAATCATATCCAGATAATGATTCTGCTTTCCATTCTCAAGCTCACACTAACCTTAGACTATGAGAAAATCTACACCCTTTTAATTCTCTCTAAATCAAATATGGTTATCCCATTTAACTGGTGCTAACTTCATTCTCTCTTGGGGAATCTGCTTCTCTTTTTAAGACAGGAGCTGGACCTGAGGAGATAACTGCCCCAGCACACTCCACCCAAGCTCCAGCTGAAACCACAGAGGAATTGAGGAAATGAACAAGAGTGCCACAAACTAATTTTTCCAGGGGATATTGAGACTTTACATTCTCCATTTTTTCTATTAAACTGTCTAGGTTTTCTAATAATTTATTTCCTTCTCTGGAGTATTAAAATTCATGTTTACTTTCATTTTCAGAGCTTGAGCTGGAATCATAAGAACTATCAGTATCTTGTCTAGAATCTTTAAAAGTTCCAAACTCTTTTTAAGAAGAGATAAATTTTTCTCTATCTATGATTCATTTTCATACCCATCTGGGTATTTTTCATCTCCTGAGTTAACTTTATGCATCTTTTGAGAACTTTCACTTTCGGTTTCAGAATATAGAGGCTAAGTGCCACAGCAATAAAACTACATAAAGGCCAAACTTTTGAAGGAATTGTATCTCCTGTTTGATGAGCATGCCAGAGGGCTCTCATGACTTGTTTCCATACTTTCAAATTAAAATAATCCCTTCCTGATTGACAAAACCAATAACAATGTGTATGGATTAAAGTTAAAAAATTCATTAAAACTAGATCATTTTATTTTCACTCCTGTACTGTGCAAGATATCCTGCACTATTCCTGTATGTTCTTATTGGAATAAGTGGGAATTCCCTATGTCTCTGCATTTGATGCCAAAATTTGGCTTACTTCCGAGCATACTTACCTCTTTGGGTTTGCCTGTGCTGCAAAGAAGCTTTCTTCTTTCTTCTTTCAGATAAAATTGTAAAACAATATGCTTTTGGCTAGTTAGCTTGTTTAAACACAAAAACTCTCTACACTAATACTAACAGAATCATTATATTCAGAATGACCTCACTTCCAGTAAGATGTTCTCAATAATACAGAAGAACAGGTTCCCCAAAGGTTTGCCTTCTGGTTACACTGTGGGTAGTGCTTCTTCTATACCTTGTTTTTATGTTGAACTCAAGCTTGAAGGCTGAGAGACACATATTTTTATTGGCTGACTAGGAAAAATCATCAAATCTGAAGTTATGGAATAGTGCTATATGATTAAGAGGCATGGGATCTCTGAACTCATAACATTACTATAATCACATTCATGATCTAATCCCAGTAGTTCACTTTCCCAGGTCACATCTGTATGTATCAGCCAAATTCTATAATCTTTATAGTGTTCTAGAGCAAGACTATCGTTTGGACTTTCCATTGGCTGACTGCTTTGAAGCAACAAGAGTTATAAGAAGAGGCTCCTGGGAAATATGAGTGTCATAACTTGGCATGATCTTCCAAAAGTCAAAAGTTGTATATCTTTTTAAAGGGAGAGGAAACTGCTTATGATGATCCCAAAGGATGCATAGGAGTTTGTGACATCAGTTACTTACATTTCCCCAAGCAAATGCCCCCAGTTTATTTCCAGGACTGCTATTATGTACCTGTCACAACACTAACTCCACCAAAGAACTTGTTGAGGTTGTACATTCAGTCTTTCTTGCACCTTTCAGTTAAAATCCTAGACATGATTTAAAATACACCTACCTGCAGGAGGTGTGTAATAGTTGTCATGGGGACCATGAGTTAAATGTATGACTATAAAATATGTTACATACAGCATTTCTGATTAGGTATCCAAACTGGATTCAGTCCACATTCCTTTCATGGAAGTATTTTATTTTGTAGTTTATAGAATCTGGAAGAACATTATATATACATACATACATATATATATATATATATATATATATATATATATATATATATATATATATACATACACACACACACACACACACACACACATAGTCTTCTCTCTCTCTCTCTCTCTCTCTCTCTCTCTCTCTCTCTCTCTCTCTCTGGGTTCTGGAGAGAGAAAATATTATAAAAACATTTATTTTTTGAGTGACGGAGAGAGAAGGAGATAGAAAGAGAAAATGGGCATACTGGTGCCTCTAGCCACTGCAGACAAACTCTAGATCCATTTAGTGTATCTGGCTTTACATGAGTACTGTGAAATGGAACCTCAGTCCTTAGGCTTTGCAGACAAGTACCTCATCTGATGAGCCATATTCTGAAGAGGAAATAACTGACAGAATGAATTGGTATTAATAAGGAAATGCCAGAGGCCTATGCTTAGAGACATAAGGTATTGTAACAAGAACAGACACCATAGGTGTTTATCTATCTTTCTTTTTTTTTTTTCTGTTCTTTATCTATCTTTATTATGTCTTCAGTACCTGATCGAGCCCTATCAGGTACATACCATTTTCAGTTGATGATGGATTGTGCATTTCCAACATTATAGCCTGGTGATGCAGATAATATCCAGTACATAGTAGGCAGCTCAGTTTGCATGGTAACTTGATAATGCACTGACAAACATTTTGTTTCCACTAAGGCCCAATATCAGACCAACAGCTGTCACTCAAAGTGAGAATAATTGTCTGCATATGATAGCAGGGCCTTGCTCCAAAATCCCAAGGGTCTCTACTGTAATTCACCTAGGAGGCCTGTCTGTCACAAACACAATAGCAAACATCTATAATCCTTAATCTTTCTATGAAAGGATGGGAGACAGACAGGAGTATCCTCAAAGCTCTCAGGAACCCAGCCTGGCTTTCACTTGATGGCAAACAAAAACCTGAGAATTTAGGAAATGAAGCAGGAATGAATATAACCTGCCCGTAATGACCTACTTCCATTAAGGTTTGTCATCCTAAATGTGTCATGGTCTTCAAAACAGCTCCACGAACTGAGGCAAAAATGGTAGTTAAATCCTCCAATAAGGGCTGTAGAGATGGCTCAGCAGTTAACATACTGGCCTACAAAACCTAATGACCCAGGTTCAGTTCCCCAGTACACACATAAAGCCAGATGCACAAAGAGGTGCATGAAAAATAATGAAAGGTAATCTTTGATGCAACTTTTTCTCGGTTAAGCATAAGAATAATATACAGTGTGGTGTAATCTATTCCACTTCTAAATGAACATAAATCTCCATCCACGATATGTCATCCAAGATCAGTTGCTTACTCCACAACGTCCCCATGACATTTTTCACTTGAACATTTCTCAGCATGTAATTCATCACACTCACCCACACACAAAGTAGCACACATTCATTCCATGATTCCTCACTCAAAATCCTGACACCCTGTGGAAATACATTGTGTCAAGTAAAATATGAATAAAAACAAGAGCTAATTTTCCTTTTCAATTTTTTTATTAAAAACTTCTGTGATTGTAAACAACATCCTATGGTAATGCCCTCCCTCCTCCCCTTTCCCCTTTGAAACTCCACCCTCTATCATATCCCCTCCCCCTCTCAGTCAGTCTCTCTTTTATTTTGATGTCATCATCTTTTCCTCCTATTATGAGGGTCTTGTATAGTAGTGTCAGGACAAAGTAGTTTCTCATAATTTTGCACATGTGCATGAGAGAAAACTATTATGTGTATGTGTAAAAATTCTAAGAATAGAAATCAGGAGAAGCTTATGACACCAAAGGGAAATGCGCATGATTTTAGGGCCTCCCACCCTCCAATATATACATAATTTTAAGAGAGAAAGAACCCATTATGGAAATTATATATAGAACTAATTCGGATAGTCTGATGAGAAAAGACAAGTACCCAAGACGACAAATAAGCAAAGAAAATCAAGGCACTAAGTTAACTGATGAACTCATTGTGGCAACATGATAAGACACAAGACAAACTATAAGTAGAATACAAGTGGCTAACACATGAAAATAAGCAAATCAGATAACTTTATAAGGGGCTGGAGGAGGCTGGATTTCATTATCTTCCTTATAGGAAAAGGGAGATTTCTCGTGATATTTTTGTTTTGTTTCTGAAACTGTTTATTATAATTAATGATTGTTATTGCTGTCATGGGTAATGTAGAGCTGTGAACAAAGCATATATAGTTAAAGAGAAATGCGTGACTGACGGCAAAGTCAGTACTACATTGAATTTTAAACATACTTAAAGCTCTTGGTTAAAAAGAACAGCAAATATTTTTAAAGTACAGATAAAATGTGTATGAGTGCAATTCAGTGACTCTATTATTTGTTCCTTAATTTCCTCAACAGAATTTTTTAGGAAAAAGAAGGGTACAATAAAAATGTCTATATGTATATCTACATAAGTGCATGTGTGTGTGTATTCTATCACATGACTCAGTCAATTAATTAAAGATAGTTCAAAGGAAGAATCATTAATATAAGGCCAAATTATTTGAAAATGCGTAATTACACAAACAAATAGCAATGCAAGCTTAAGGGTGGAATTTGGGGTATTTTGGGTTAGTTGATCATCCTCCAGAATCCTGAAAAAGGTACAAGTAGACTGGTTATCTGCAAGGGTGGGCTCTCAAGCATAGGAACTGGGCATGCTAAACTAAGAATACATAACAGTAATGGCCTGGATGTGAGGGAGACTTAAGAGTACAGGTGCATAAAGGGAATCATAAGAAGAGTGCAATAAAATTTTAAAAAGCATACCAGAGACTCTCATAAAATATGCCACTTTAAAACTTATGTGCTTTACATAATGAAATATATTACATCATTTCACAGACACTATGAAAATACAGGCTCATATTTAATGCAAACTGGTAAAACATAAGAGATGAAAGTTACAGAGGTATGTCTGTAGAATTTCCTGACCCAAAAGTCTATTATAAAATGATACTTATTCCAGTAAAAGAAGCTCAGTGGCTATCAAGGATGACCTTGAGCAGTTTCAGAAGGAATATGAAGAGGTGAAGAAATACATAGGTTCATGCAACACAGTATCATGTCCAATGTATATACACCAATTAGAAAGTAATTAAAAATAAGAAAAATATAAATAAAAAGCAAGAAGCTTGAATTGTACTTATAAGAAAAGAAAATTTTACATAATTCTAAGTGGTAGACAGAAGATATATCATAAAAGAAGTGCTTGATTTCTTTTTCTTTTTGGTGTTGGGGCTTAAACCCAGGGTCTTTCCAACCTTAGGCACACAGTCTACCACTGATCCAAAGGTCTGGCAAAGAGGATGACCTTTTGAAGGACATTGTGTATTCAAATCCATATGGTTATATCTGGGTTAACTTCAGCCACTTAAAGTGCAAACAACAATATGACAGCACTTAGCTACTTCAAGGACTTACACAACAGCACTACCCACAAAAACTGCTGTTTCTGAGCACTCTCCAAAGATAAGAGCCCAGGAAACAAGGGAATGAAGGCACAGGCATATACCCATAATTTATTTTCTTAAAGTGACACTTGAGCAAAAACTTTTTGCATGGCATTTTTCATCTCCATGTTCCTCAGGGTATATATTAGGGGATTCAGCATGGGGGCGATCACAGTGTAAAACACAGAAATTTCCTTATCTTTGTTTTCACTCCCTGCTGGAAGTACATAGGTATAAATACAGGGCACAAAAAACAAAACCACCACCATTATATGAGAGCTACAAGTTGAGAGAGCTTTGCGTCTCCCAGAGGAGGATCTTAACCTGAGATTGTACAAAATGAGTATGTAAGAAGCTATAAGCACAACAAAAATTGCAACTACCACCATCCCAGAATTGGCAATCACCAAGATACTAACAACTTGAATGTCCTTGCAGACCAGTTTCAAAAGAGGCTTGACATCACACAGGTAGTGGTTGATCAGATTCGGGCCACAGAAAGGCAAACTGAGCACCATGAGCAGTAAAGCGATAGAGTGCCAAAAGCCCACTGCCCAGGCCATGGCAATCAGCAGGTTGCACCGCTTCCTGCTCATGATGACCATGTAGTGCAGAGGCTTGACAATGGCGACATATCGGTCCAAAGCCATGGATACCAGGATGAATATTTCCACCCCGGCCAGCCAGTGAGCAGTAAAAAGCTGAGTCATGCATTCACTAAAGGAAATGTTCTTTTTTGCTGCTGCCAAGTCTCGGATCAGGCGGGGAACCACAGTGGAGGTGTAGCACAGGTCCATGAGGGACAGATGGCACAGGAAGTAGTACATGGGTTGTTCAATTAGATGGCTGTAGGTGATGGTGAGTAAAATGACCACATTCCCCATCAAGACTGCCAGGTAACAGAGCAGGAAGAAAAAGAAAAACAGCAGTTCTAGTTGTCTATTTCCCCAAAGTCCTGTAAATACAAACTCAGTGACATTTTTCTGATATTCCATGAGGTCAAGTCGAGTCCTAGATACAGAAAAGAAACTTAGTTCATCTGAAATTATAGAGAACATGATGCCTCTTTAGAAGCATTTCTATAGTTTTGTAGATATGTACATAGTGAAAAATCTTGACCTATAAATTTCATTAAACTACTTTATTCAATATTCTCAGGTAAAAGTTATGATTATAGACCTAATTATTAATTAAATATCACTAGCAATTTTAATATGTGTAGTTAATAGTTTTTCAAAAACTTTTTTTTAGGTAGGGTTTAACTCTAGTCCAGGCTGACCTGGAATTCACTATGTAATATCAGGATAGACTCAAACTCATGGCATTTCTCCGACTTTTGCCTCCCAAGTTCTGGGATTAAAGGTGTGTGCCACCATGGCCAGACTGCAACTTTTAATGTTTCGATTCTATCGGTCATTATAACCTAATAGATACAGCTATGTTATCAATTTTACATGTGATGAAATACAGACATGGAAGGTATAGAGCAGACCCAAGACAGATACCTCTCTCTGTGTCCTGATTTCATGACCTCAACTCCTCTGTCACATTTTCCAAGACCAAAGGAAATTCCAGCTCCTTTCTATCCCTGTAAATAAATAAAAATTGCTTTATATACAATCTGGCATTTTCTAACTCTGCAATATTAAGGAATCTGCCCTTCTCTACTTCACATGTTACATCCATAAAGTCCTATCTTACAACTATCATTTAACATATTCCATATAACTAATACAAACTTTTGAACAAGTGCAATGCTTTTAATTATGCATGGGAAGTAGCCTCAATTAGTTGATGGTAGTATCTGAGTTTCTCTGTGGCATGCTTGATCCCAATTCACAACATGACCAGGCTAGAAATAACAAACTTGAAGCAATTAGGTCTAGAATCTAAAGAGCAATTTAAAAAACATTGTTCTGGGCTGGAGAGATGGCTTAGCGGTTAAGCGCTTGCCTGTGAAGCCTAAGGACCCCGGTTCGAGGCTTAGTTCCCCAGGTCCCACATTAGCCAGATGCACAAGGGAGCGCACGCGTCTGGAGTTCGTTTGCAGAGGCTGGAAGCCCTGGCGCGCCCATTCTCTCTCTCTCCCTCTATCTGTCTTTCTCTCTGTGTCTGTCGCTCTCAAATAAATAAATTAATTAATTTAAAAAAAACATTGTTCTTGTGCATGTGTCTTACATGGGTACTGGGGAATCGAACCTGGATCTTTTGGCTTTTCATACAAGTGCCTTAATCAGTAAGACATCTCTTCAGCCCCAAGATTTATTTTCTTTCTTTCTTTCTTTCTCTCTCTCTTTCTTTCTTTCTTTCTTTCTTCCTTCCTTTCTTTCGTCCTTCCTTCCTTCCTTCCTTTCTTTCTTTCTTTCTTACTTTTTTTTTTTTTTTTTTTTGAGGCAAGTTCTCCCTCTAGCCTAGGAGGACCTGAAATTCACTGTGTAGTCTCAGGCTGGCCTAACACTCACAGCAATCGTCCTACATCAGCCTCCCAAGTACTGGGATTAAAGGCACGCACCACCAAGGTCCTACACAGCATTTTTAAAACTATTTTTCTCCAAAAAATTCTAACCACACAAGTTAGAGCAAACTGAAGACATGTTAGAAACACACTAGGGAGCTATTCATTTCCTAGTGATATGACTAAGTAACCTAGCTCTTAAAGACAGCCATGCTTATTTAACCCCTCACTGAGTACAGTGTACATGGTATATGCTATGAGTCTCTGAGCACTAAGAGAATATTACATGAATCGCCTTCCACAAGTTCTGAAACAGGCTCAGAAAAACCATACTTTGTATAAACTGCTACGGATTTCAATGAATCTATGTGCCCAGCAGGGCCAGCAAGGACCTGCTCTGATGATATGGGCAGATACCCCTATGGGACCTGAAGGGAAGCACTCCCCTCAGATGCTGTAAATGCCTTTGTTTCTAAATGGTCAGTTCATTTAGCTCTGAGCCTCCTTCTTCACTTGCTAGGTGGAAAGAATGCTGCTCAAACTACTCCATTTGTACCAAAAGAAAAACAAGTTCAAGTACCCAGTATATAAAAGGCTTGTCAAATCTAAGGAATAGCTTTACCTTTGAGAATATTTATAGAAAGACAAGCCTATAAGTTAAAAACCGCTGCCAGGCTTTCACTTGTCTACATTTTCCTCTGCTGTCTATTTTGTGTTCTAATACACAGCTATGAATACACACAAGAAAAGGAAGTATTGGCATTATTATAAGGTTGTTCTGGGTTCAAATTACATGGAAGGACCTATGAACTCAAGAATAAAAGGAATGTATGATTGAGTTGTTTTCAAATTTGGAGAACAGATTTGAATAGAAACTATAAAAGCAAAACTATAAAAAGAAAACTACAAATCTTGGTTTGATCCTCAGTCTTTCTTAAGAAGTATATGCATGGCTGTCCTATTTACAATGATTGAATACCAAGAAAGAAAATATAGAGCTACTTGGACAAAAAACTTCAAAGCTAGCCACAGGACCCATCAAAACCTCTCTAAATTAACAATGCTTATCCCCTTTAACATATCCTGATCTCACTTTCTGTTGGAGAATTTTTTTTTTTTTCCTTTTCAGAAAGCCATGAGAATTGAGAACAATGGAATTCTTATCAACAAGATACAAATAGATAGCTGACTCCCTGACAGAATGTGAACCACCCCTAACCCAGCATATATGAGCAAGAGTACTGCTTCCATGGAGAACCTGACAACCTGTGTTAGGGTGATGGAGGCAGACAGTGAGGAAATTCAAAATGCACCAAAGCAGAAATCCAGAAGATACTGAGAGCACAACACTAAAGTAGACTTAAAACACCCCCCCCCCCAAAGTTCAGGGAATTGTTCAGAAGAGGGGGCAGACAGAATGTACGAGCCACAAGGTGATAGGGATTATCCAGAAGCATTACCCCCCTCCACAATGACTGAGTGCTGCTCTCACAATTCATAACCTACAATTCCATGATGAATACCAGCAATCCTACTAAGGAGGGCCCTGTATGAGATGGTGACAGAGAGGAGGGAAATGATCGTGCATACACATGATGTATCCATTCAAAGTTTCTACTTAATAATAATAATATACATTAAAAAGAATGTAAGGGCCAAAGGAAAGACAAGAGTGCTTGCAGTACTGTTTTTCACATACATATACAAAATGATCTTGATATTCATGACCTCAAAGTGCCTGACATTACCTACACAAGATCTGCATAATAGGAGGCAACAGTGATGTCATCCTAATAGAAGAGAGACTAATAATAAGTAAGAGGAAGGGATTCAATGGGAGAAAGATTTGAGAGGGGAAATGGGGATGTGGAAAGGAAATATCATGGTTTTTTGTCTGTGCTTACAGGAGATATTAATATAAATAAATAAATAAGCTAGCCACAAGCAGGCCTATCCTAAAGCCCTGTTTTTTTCACTTAATTATTTTTATAGGGAAGAAAGGAGTTATTATGACTCACTCTTTTATGGATACAGTCCATCATGGTATGGAAGTCCTTGTGGCCAGAGCATCTCTACTTATGTCGTCAGGAGCATGAGACACTTGATCACATGACATTCAAGGTCAGGAAACAGTGACTGAGAGGCGTGAATGTGGTTCCCACACAAGTTCTTGTCTTTACTCAGTAAAGCAACAAGGCATAAATTTACTCACAGCATTTTCATACATAGTTTACGTTCAATCTTGTCCCCCATTCTCTTTGCTTCTCTCATTGTCCTCTGTGTTCATACTGCTGGCCTGCTTCCTCCCTCTGTCTTCACATCACATGGATCCTATTAGCCTCTTTGTCCTGCTGTCCCTATAATCCTGATTCTCTCTCTTTCTCTCCCCCTCTCCCATAAACACAAATACTAGATATATATATATATATATATATATATATTCAATAATATTCAAGTTTTTAAAACTAAAGAATTCTTAGTCAGTTTAGTAACATATTTTTATGCAAGGTACACTTGCAAAAATCTGTAATTTAAAATCTGTACAATAAGAGTGAATGAATCATTTCCAAAGTTTTAATTTCAACTCTTCTTAGGAAAAAAAAAGCAATGAAGTATAATTATTGAGATGTAAATTTATGACTAGTTTATGAGAATACATAAATAGTTTAAAGCTGTGAAGTATTTTGTATCACTTTTCCCATAGTATAAATATTCACAATGCTTATAATTAGGAAAATTATAAAATAAAAAATGCACAGCCTTCATTACTTTATTGAGATTTACAGTGAAATGATTATATGCAGTGTATCCAGCAATAGTATATTCTGAACATGGGAATAAGCACGTTTCATGACTTACCTCAGTTCATCTTTGTCATTATGCAATGAGGTAAATGCCAGTACATGTCCCAGCTTCTCAGACAAGGTTGCTGCAGCTGAGGGTGCCCATGTATTAGCACGGAGGTCTTTATCTAAATCATGTCTAAAGGTCACACTTTTCTACTGCTGTTGTCATCTCACACAAATGAATAAAGGCTTAAAATCTTTTATGCAGCCTTATTTCCTTCCAAATTTCCATCAAAGTTTTGAATGTCTTTCACTTAAAAAATAACTACCAAGCATAATTTTTTATAAAAACTTAACAGTAAGATTTACCAAAATCAATTTCTATATAAAATTAGTTCAACCCTCACAAGTTTTTGCCTGAATTTAAGAGGAAAATACCATATGTTTTTACTTATGCTATACTATACATTTCTTTGAAGCAGCAAGGTGGTCTTTCAGGATGAATCCTCAAGCATCTTTCTGTGACTGTAACATAAAACAAAAAATAGATATGGGGAGTATGTGTCTCCCATATGAAAGGTCAATTCAAAATAAACATTTACAAGATGATATACCTTGAATAAAAGAAGCAGGATACCAAAGGGAAAACCTCTCTAGGGTATTAATACCGCAAGTACATTGTTGGACAAACTCTGGAAGTAAAGCCACATAAGGGAGTAAATGTTTCTGTGATTTATCTTTGCACTGGGCTATGAGTGATTTATCTTTTTTATGTGGAATGAAGAAATATTCTATTTTCTATCTCATTCTTTTAAGACTGAAGTTACTGATGTACATACTAATTATATATACATATATAAGTATGATTTATCATCTAATTATATTAATTAATGTGCAAGAAAGTATAATAAACCATCAATATTATTTTCAAAACCAATACTTCACCATGGAGGTTTGCAAAATTTTCCTCAATGTTTAATTATATCCATTGGAAATTTAATAGCCACATATATGATCTTGTGTTAGTAGGTATTTACTAACATTAAAACAATAGGAAGAAATTGGAAAATGCTAAAATATACCATCTACATTTTCAGTTGTTTCTATTTTTATTTGTTTCATTCCTTTCTTCCTTTCAGAGGTGGGGGGATATAGAGGGAACATATTATATCAGTTCTTCTAGACCCTTCTACAAGTTTCCTTTATTCTATAATTTTATACCACTCCTTTCCACTTTCTTTCATCTTTACTGAATACCCATAGTCCTATAATTAGCATTTTCAACTCAGTAAATGGGCTATAGAACGGAATAGAAAACTATCAAAAGAAGAAATACAAATGGCCAACAAACATCTATAAACATTGTCTTCATCCTTATCCACCAGGAAACTACAAATTAAAAATATTAAATCTACTTTAAGGGGACTTCAGATATGGCTGAGGAGTTAAAGCACTTGTCTGAAAAGTCTAAAGACCCTGGATCAGTTCTGAAGTACCCACATAAAGCCAGATGCACAAAGTGATGCATGTGACTGGATTTGTTTACATTTCACAACATACAAAGGCAGTCAGTCCCATGATAATTATGTCCAATTTCTCAATGGAAGTCCTGCATCCAGAAGGGCCTGGAATGGAACACTTCAAAGTCTGATAATCTATGGCTTCCAACCCAAGCTACTGTTCTCAGCAAAAGTATCCCTCATAATAGATGGTGAAAAAAAAATTTAAAGTCAAATCTATGATTATATGCACAGAAAAAGAATATTTGAGGGAAGAGTCCATACAGAACAGTCAAACAAGCAATCTCAAGAGCCAAGAAGAAGATCAAAATAACCAAAATAAACTAGGCTCAAAACAGTACATAACACAAGAAAGCACCAAGACCCATAAAACACCTAATCATGGCAGGGAATAATTCAAACCTCACAGTAATAACATTAAATATTAATGATCTTAACTCAACCACCAAAATACACAGGTTATCAGGATGGATAAAAACGCTGATCCCTTCTATCTACTATCTTAAGGAAGCCTAGCTCACCACTAAAAATAGATACCTCTTCAGGGAGAAAAGTTGGAAAATGATATTCCAAGCAAATGGAAATTTTTTAAAAAGCATGTATAACTATATTAACATCTGATAAAATACACTTCAAATGAAAAGTAATCAAAAGGGACAAATAAGGCCCCTTCTTACTCATCAAGGGAATGATCCAACATGAGCACATCAATATCATAAATATATATGCACTAAATTCTGGTATTCCATAATTATAAAACAAAATCTACTCTACAATAAAATAGAAATAAACACCAATACTATTATAGTCAGAGACTGCAATACTCCACTACCATTAATAGATATATTGTCCAAGCATAAAACCAACAGGGAAATAATAGAGCTCAAAAACATCATAGATCAACTAGACCTAATGGATAGCTAGAGAACTTTCCAACCCAACTCTGCAGAATATACATTCTACTCAGTAGCCCATGGAACCTTCTCCAAAACTGATCTGTGCCTTCATAAAGTCAGGAAAATTGAAGTATCTTCATGCATCCTAACAGATTACAATGCTTTAAAGCTAAAAGTTACCAAGAAGAGAAAATCAAGAATTCTGCCAGCCCCTGGAGACTAAACAACAAACTTGTAAACAATGAATGGCTCATGGACAAAATCAAAAATGAAATTTTAATATTCTTAGAATTAAATGATAATGAAAATACAACATTCCAATACTTAAGGGACACACTTAAGGCAGATATAAGGGGAAAATTCAAGCCCCTAAATGCCTTCATTACAAAGCAGAGAGATCCAAAATCAATAACCTGACAGTATACCAAATGGCACAGGGAAAACAAGAAGAATCCAACCAAAGAGCTCCAAAGGGAAAGAAGTAATCAATATTAGAGCAGACATTAAGAAATTGGAAATTAAGAAAACAATTTTAAAAATATATGAAATGAAGAGCTGGTTCTTTGAAAACATAAATGAGATTGACAAACCCCTGGACAAATTAATTAAGCAAAAGAGAGAGAGAGAAGTCTCAAGTTAACAAAATCAGACATGAAAAAGGATAGATCACAACAGACAACAATGAACCTGAAAGAATCATCAGGGCATACTTCCAAAACCTCTACTCCACAAAATTAAATAATCTGGAGAAAATGGATGAATTCCTAGACACATACCACCTACCAAAACTAAACTCAGAGCAGATTAATCTCCTCAACAAACCTATCACATCCACAGAGATTATATAGGTAACAAAAAACCACCCCAAAAAGAAAATCACAGGACCGGATGACTTCTCAGATGAATTCTATCAACCCATCATAGAGCTAAAACCAATTGTTCTCAAACTCTTCTGCATAATCAGAGATCAGGGAATCTACCCTGACATGTTTTCTGAAGCTACAATTACCCTAATGCCAAACCAGACAGAGATGCAACAAGAAAAGAAAATTATAGGCCTATATCCCTAATGAACTTAGATGCAAAGATCCTGAACAAAATCCTTGAAAACCAAATTCAACAACACATGAAAAGCTTTATCCACCGTGATCAAACAAGCTTCATTCCAGGAATGATTTAACACATGGAAATTGGTTAATGTAATATACCACATAAATAACCTGAACCATAAGAACCATATGATCATCTCAATTGATGCAGAGAAGGCCTCTAACAAAATAAAACACTACTTCATGATTAAAACACTGGAAAAAATAAGCATGGAGTCTTTATATCTTGACATAATAATGCCTATATATAAAGCTCCTAAAGCCCAAATAATACTTAATAGGGAAAAACTCAAGTAATTCCCAGAGACTGGGAAAAAGACAGGGATGCCCACTCTCACCACTGCTCTTCAACATAGTACAAGAAGTACTAGCCCAACCAATAAGAAGGAGAAAGGGATTCAAATTGGAAATTAAGAAGTCAAGTTAGCTCTATTTGCAGATGGCAAGATCCTATAATTTAGTGTTGTGGTCAGGTTCGCATTGCTGGTAAAAATCATCCAACCAAGAGCAGCTTGTGGGAAAAAGAAATTTATTTTGGCTTACAGGTTCATGGTGGAAGCTCCACAATGGCAGAGGGAAATGATGGCATGAGCAGAGGGTGGACATAAACCCCTAGCCCACCTAAGGTGGACAACATGAACAGGAGAGTGTGCCAAACACTGTCAAGGAAAAACTTGTTATAACACCAATAAGCCCACTGCCAACAATGTACTCCCTCCAGGTGGCATTAATTCCCAAATCTCCATGAGCTGGGAACCTAGTATTCAGAACATCTAAGTTTATGGGGGACATCAGAATCAAATCACCACATTTTGGCCCTGCTCCCTATAAGGTGATAACCATACATGATGTGAATGAAGTGCATTCATCAAAATTTAAAAGTCCCCATAGCTTTTATCAGTTCCAATGATGCTCATATATCCCCATCATCCAAAATCTTCTAACTGAGCCATAATACCAAAAAAAAAAAAAAAAAGAAAACAAAAAATCTGCCAGAAAACCATAATTGCACAGAATAAACATTCATACTGCAAAGGGTGTCATTGGGAACAGCAAAGAAATACTCAATCAATACACCATTTAAACACAGAAAACTTAAAACTCTATCGGCCTAAGTCCAACAACTCTAGCCAGTTACAATCCAATAATTCTAACCAGCAACAAGTCTCTGGAGTTCCAATTCCACCCCTCCAGCTAGGATACTCACAATCCTGGGAAACTTCATCTGGTGCCTGCAGCTTTCCTTAGCAGCAGTCTTATGGTCCCACTAGCTCCACTGGGTCTCCACTGCAATCCATGGCCATCCTCGTGGTTCCATCAGTTCTCCATACAGAACTCCAGAAAACCTGCTTCACACTGCCCATGGCCATTTCCAAAACACAAGACTGTGTTAAAAACTCAACAATCCTCTCTTTCCTGTATCTCCTATACTCCAAAATACCAGGAATGGTGCCAATTTGTTAATACAGGAGGGAATAAAGCAGACTTTGAAAAACAGGACACACATTGAGGACCTTGGCCCCTTCATAAGAGTCCACATTCTTCCTGTTGCCCTAGTGCAAGTCAGCTGGCCGATTCTCAATAGTTGTAATCTCTCAAACAATTTGTAGGTGAATGGGCAGCAGTTTAGGAACAAAGATTTCCTGTTTTATGTGCCATATGCCTCTGCTCACACCAGTCTATATTTCTACGCAATGCAACTCTGCAGAACTTCTCTGGACCCGTAATTGAGGACTAACCCCATAGTGCATGCCCCACATACCTCAAAAAGAAGGGGGAGGGGGAGGGGAAAGGACAAGGTGGAGGCTAATAATGGTACCAACTGGACTGTATTCACTGAGTACAAAGCTAATTTTAAAATTAAAAAAATTTTAAAAAGAAATTGAGAAGTTGCTTAATCCTACATGTTCCTGAATAGGTAGAATTAACTGTGAAAATGGCAATTCTACCAAAAGCAATACACAGATTTAACACAATTCCAGTAAAAATAACACCATCATTCTTCACTGAGTTTGAAAAAATGATCTCAAAATTCATATGGAATGGAAGAATGTCTCAGATATCCACAGACTTCCTCAGCAAAGTAAAAAAGGAAAACCTCTGATGTTATTACCATACCTGATCTAAAGCTTTATTACAAAGCCATAGTGACAAAAACATCATGGTACTGGAATGCAAACAGAAACACAGATAATTTAACAAAATTGAAGACCCAGACTTTATGGCAAGTAAATACAGCTGCTTGATCTTTGGTAAAGAAGCCAATAATGTATGCTGGAGAAAAGACAGTATCTTAAACAAATGGTGTTGGACAAATTGGGTGACCATATATGGAAAAATGAAATTAGACCCACTCATTTTGTCATACACAAAAATCAAGTCCAAATGGATTAAGTACCTCAATATAATACCTGAAGCTCTTCAACTACTGGAAGAAAAAACAGGAGGCCCTCTCAATGATACAGAACTGGGAAAAGACTTCCCAAACAAAACATCAGTAGCCAAGGAAATTAAACAAGCACTCAAACAACAGGATTTCATGAAGATAAAATGCTTTTGCATAGCCAAACATACCATAAGAAGTTCTAATAGATTACCCACTGAAAGGGAGAAAATCTTTGCCAGCTATACCACTGGCAGAAGCCTAATATTTAGAATCTACAAAGAACTCAAAAAACTAAACAATAAAAAAAAAACCCACTGAAAAAGTGCGGCAAAGAACTAAATAGGGAATTTTCAGAGGAAGAATCACAAATGGCTAACACACAGTTAAGAAAATGTTCAACATCGCTAACCATTAGGGAACTGAAAATTAAGAAAACTATGATATTCCACGTTACCCCAGTTAGGATAGCATACTTTACAAAATCAAATGAAAACAAATCTTGGTGAGGATGTGGAGAAATAGGAGCATGCATTCACTGTTCCTGGAATGTAAGCTGGTGCAACCACTGTGGAAATGAATTTGGAGACTCTTGTAAAGGATGAATATAGAATTACCAACAGACCCTGTTATTCTCTTACTGAGAATTTACCATAAAACTTCCATGTCTCAGTTCAGAGATATTTGCTCCACCATGTTTACAGCTGCTCAATTCATAATCGCTAAAAACTGGAATTAACCCAGGTGTCCATCATTAGATGAATGAAAAACCAAGATGTGGTATATCGACATGATTTAATTCTACTCAGCAATAAGAAAAAAATGACACAGTGAAAATTGTACAGAAATGGTTGGACATGGAGCAGATCATTCTAAGTGAACTCACACAATCATAGAAAGACAACTATTGCATGATCTCACTTATCTGAAGTCCCTAACCTGGATCAACCCAAGTTCCTGACATAACTGACTAGCATCTTCAGGCCTGGACAACAGGGAGACAATAGGATTGGGGGAAGGGAAAGCGTGGGGGAGACACAAAATTGAATGCAAACTGAACTGATGCCATAGAATCCTACATCCTGGAAGTCAGACTACAGGGTAAAACCCTCAAGAGGATCTTATGAGGAGCACCTGGATTGAAGGGCCCTGGAGAGTGTGAGATGAAACCTAACCTCAAATTTCTCCTGTTATACTTCTTTGTCTTTTTCTTTTTTTCTTTTCCCCTGGTGCTGGTCTGTAATTCCCTGTACCAGGATGTAGTCTACGTCCACAAAAAGCTGTTGATCAGAGAGACCTACTAGATCTCTCAAAATAAACAAGATACTCGGGAGGCAGAGATAGGAAGATCGCATGAGTTCAAGGCCACCCTGAGACTCCATAGTGAATTCCAGGTCAGCCTGCGCTAGAGTGAAACCCTACCTTGGAAAAAATATATATCCTTATAGTGATTGCTCAGAACATTTTTTTAATTTTTAATTTTTTTATTAATTAGTTTTGTACTCAGTGAATGCAGTCAGTTTGGTACCACTGTTAGGCTCATCTGTGACCTGCCCCCTGCCCTTGGCCCCTCCTTGTTGAGGTATATGGGTCATGCATTCTGGAGTTATCTCAGTTATGGGTGGGATAAATGTCACATGTTGAAAATGTTTTTTTCTATACAAACTTAGATTATAAATTTATAAGATTAATTTTATGACCTGTAGACATCCCTTAGAGAGTTCTTTTAGAGAACAATGACTAATAAAATAGCTGTCACTTACCCCCTCATATGAGACCTGATGAGAACAATGAGGACAATATAATCAAACCACCAGATAGTTATTTAGAGATTCCTTCAAAGAATACTGTTCAGAGACAAGAGGGAAGTTGTCAGAATCAAAATAAAGTCATACTGAGCTTTGTTGGAGGTTTCAATATTTAGAATTTAGTCTTCCTACCTCTATTTATATGATTTCTAATCTAACTTTTATTTAGTTTTCCTTTAAAGAATGTAAAAATATCTATATGCTATATGATAAGATTAGTATTCTGTAGCCTGCAGTATATATTTTCACATAATTTGAAATAAATTTTAAGTCATATTTCCTGCCTGGCTCAAGCACACACTTTATCATTTAATGACCCCAGAAATTCCCATAATTCCTCCACTACAGGGTGTTTTAGAAATTTGTGTGCTTTTCATCACTATGATAAGTAGAAGGATAAAGTTTGATACTGATTACTTCATATTAGATTTGATTTTTAAAAAATCTTTAGGTTCTTTGAGACAGGTTCTCAGGTAGTCTAGGCTGGCCTCAGTTTCACAATGTAGCCAAGGTTGGCCTTAAACTCCTGCCTTCCTGCTTCCACTTCCAGAATACTTTGATTATAGGTCTTACCACAACATTTAGATTTTTTTTTTTCAAGTTAGGTTTGGAGAAAAATGAGAAGCATGAACATCTACAGAGCAAAGTAAAGAGAATTGACTATCCCATGGTTTACCAGTGATTGAGTTTGGTCTATTATACATAACCCAATAATTTCTTGAATTAAATCCTAGAAAATAAAGAGCAAGATAAACCTTAGACACACATATGATGAGCCAGCAGCAGCAGTTAGGGAGGTACATACCCCGTCCTTCCACTTAATCAAGAATCTTCACAGCATAGAACTTGTTTAAATATTATCAATGGCTCCATTAATCCTTGTCCATTCTGGACATAAGAATACCCTTAAGTTCTTTAGTGCATGATCTATAGATGACCAGATTTCCATCCTTCTCTTGTCTCTAGAAGTCAATGCTAGTCACAGGAGAATGACAGGATGCAATTAAAGTGAAATAAATTTTAAAAAGATGTTTATATTATATAACAGTAGGTCTGGATTCAGCTTACCAAATTTAAAGATAATAGAAACAGTTTTCTGTGCCCTAGTAAGAAATGTATATGAAGAAAAAGAAATTTTAATCATAGATAATAAGAGTGGAAGAAAATAAAATAGGAACCACCACAAAAAACATGATTTTTAAAAATATATAAAGAACCTAGACTATTAAAGAGAGTCAAAATGTCTTCATGAGGAACCTTTGAGTCTGGACTTCAAGAGAACATACACATGAAGCTATCTAAATACTCTTATGTACCAAATACACTGGCTAATAAGAACATGAAAAATGTAGAAAATTTCTAATTACAATTAAAATAACTTCATTCTGTGTAGCTTCACAAATGTCTGAGTAGGAAATTAGTAACAATATAAAGTCACAAGTGTAGACCCCTGTTCTTGAGTTTAAAATATTTCTCCACATTTACTTTTCCATGCTAACCATCACATGAATTCCAGAGATAAGTGCAATATGTTATCTTCTGGGGATTTGGGGCATTCCTAAAAATTCTGAAATGTTCAAAAAGATTCTGAAGTTATATACCTCAAAATAGCTCTAAAGGAACCCACAACTGGAACTAGGAACCAAGTCAGAACCCTATGTCGACCAAGGTAATGGACTCCAGTGAGAAGCTCCCACTATCCTTCATCCAAATTCAGGCTACACCCATCAAAAATTTCTCTAAATTAACAATGCCCAGCCACTTTAATATCCTGATCTTTCCATTGGAGAATATGTTTATATTTTTCATAAAGCAGTGAGAATCAAGGACAACCAAAATCTACCAACAAGGGAAGAATAGATAGCTGACTCCCAGGCATGAGATGATCCACTCCTCAGATAGCAGTCAGAGCTCAGGTGACACCACAGAGGAACTGGAGAGATAAGCAATGGTGCTGCTTTCACAGGGAGCCTGAAAACATGGGCCAGGGTGATGGAGACAGACACTGAGGATACTCAAAATGCATCAAAGCAGAAACTGCTAAGAACTCAACACTGACATAGACTTAAAGCATGCCAACTAAGACACAGGGAAATTTGCAGAAGACAGGGAGGAAAGAATGTAAGAGCTACAGGGTGGGAAGGAATATTCTGAGGCATAGCCTCCCCAGAATTACAGACTGCTGTTCTC